>NW_027418380.1:0-151397 GCF_009905375.1 Apium graveolens
GAGAAGAAAAGCAGGTTCAATCACTTGCCTTGAAAAAGGCTGGACTGGACTGGCAGGTAGGGGCAATTGGAAGCTTTACTCGAACTTTATGGCAAGTTTACCCTCGTCTTGAGATCCTACAGAAATAATAATAACCTCATTATAATATATTCTCACCAACTCAACCTATTTGCAAACCGAAATTAAATACTATGGCACTTAGGCCTATATTCACGCAATTTGCAATCACCTTATAACATAATAGTACACATAGCCACATATGCTCACATACCATATTTAAGTACCAAATAATATCACACATGCCATATTGCAACACTAGGCTTGGATGATCTCGCTCCACATACTTAAGTCACTTGGTCGCTAAACTAGACAAAATCTCCAAATTTTGGCTTCCTACTCGAAGTGCCTTTACTAAACCATCCAATTCCTATTGACCCTAACTTGGGCCTTTCACTCTACTGACTTTATTCTATCTTGCAACTATGGTGGTCAACCTAGGCCTCACTCATAAGTGCTCTAAAACTATGTGGTAAGTGAACGTGCTTATTATGGTAAATTTCAGAATGACCTTTAAGGTTTCTTCGGTGCATTTGGCACTCTTACACTTAAAATTTTCCTTCAAAAATTCTACACTAGACTCTTCTGATCATAAGGCAACTCCCAAACTTGATGTAGCTCAAGGGCCTAGCTTGGGCCTCCCTAGGCCTAAGCTTAAAGTCCATGACTCCCTTGTTTTTCTGGGCAGAAGAGGTCTTGACTTGAACTAACTTGTGACACAATATTCTAACTCAAATCCTATGAATTATGGCTGGAAAACTCCTCATACATTCCCTCTAACTAAGTCCCAACAAGGCCTAATGAGGGCCTACCTATGACATGGTCAAAACCTCCCATTTCTAAGTTGCAACAAAACTGTCCCCTGCTGGACAGATTTGATGTTTCCACTCGTGCACCTAACCAAACGTCTTACAAAACTCCAAAAAATACCTAAAAACCTATTGTATACTACTAGTGCTAGCTTCTTGTGGCTTGGGCCTCAAAGTGCACAACAATGAGAAGGTCAAATATCACTCTAAACCTCAGTGTACCAAACTGATTTTCTGCAGATACTAATATTCTCCTTTCACCAAGGTTCTTACTTAACAAACCCAACCAACAACAACCAAAAACCCAAACCAAACCTTAACTAAGGTGTTCTACTGAACTAACTCTCTTACACTCAAAATAAACTTAGTGGAAATCATCCTTACTTATGGTTCAACATAGCAAAATAAAAGTTAACACATTACACAAATTACAAGTCATCAAGTTTTTTTGAAAACGACAAGTTATATCTTTTTTATAAATATATACGAATTAACATCACATATCAAGGAGCACAAATCAAGATTAATATCTTAACCCTACTGAAATTTAGGCTTACTAACAAAATCAATCCAAATGATCAAAAACTTTCAAAAACATGAGTGGTTTACATGCATGCATGCCTTCGAATATTCAAACTAAAACAATATGGTTTCCAAAATAAATTTTATCATAAAAATCAACATGCAAGCCTAGCATAGCTATAACTAAATGATCACTTAGCATGAAAAAGGTTTTATCAAGTTTTTGCTATAAAATTCATGTTATCACCACAAAAAACACATAGGAATGAAACAAGGCAACAAAACAACCTCAAGAACCATTCATTCGGCTCCCTCAAGGTCATGGCCGAATGAAATGGAAGGGAAATGACCATTAAAATCAAGAGCCTCATTCACATGACTTGGAATTTCACCATTCCTTGTAGTTCTCTCAAAATACAACCTTAAATCCATGAGAATCAAGATTGTACTTTGAGTTCCAACTAAAACTTTGACATGCAAACTCAAAACTTAAACTTTTTACTCAAAACTCTTTGAATTATATATGATCAAGATATAGGAAGTAACATTTACTTGAATGGGATATATAAGCTTGAATGAAAAATGAAAGAAAAGAGGGGGGTGGGGCTCGGCCAAAAGAGCCGAGAGGGAGGAGGGCCGAGAGGGGAGGGGGGAGAAAGGAGGGGGGGTGGAATGGTGGAGTGAAGGTGGAGTGATTATCACATTTGCTTGGTTTTTATGCTTTTGATTTGACCACAAGTGAGTGGATTTAGGAAATGACAAGAGTAACCTTCTAGCTAAAGTTAGGTAGATTTGCATGCAAGGACAAAGTGGTAACTTGGCTAGTAGAATGAAAGTGAGTGGGGTTGGAAATGCCTTCTTTGCCCCTTAGTTGAATGGAAGAGTATTTGCATGCAATGGTAACCATGTAATTTGATAATTACTAAGCAACTAATTTTCGAAGATTTATTTTTATAAAATAAAATAAAAGTTCAAAAAATATAAAATTTATACCATAAAATAGCTTGGATTTTTAGAAATTTTATGAGATCAGTTTTGAAATTTGTGAATGAAATAATTTTTAAAAGAAATTTTCCAAGGTATAGAATATTCCTTATAAATCAAAAATAAGGGCAATTAATAAAACTCTTGCTTTGAAAAATTTATATTCTACATAAAGCAATTTATAATACAGAAATTTCCAATCACACAAACGTACAATCATTAAGTATATTTTTAATCGGCTCTAATATTATAAAGAGTTCACAAATAATATTACACAAAATGCCGGTCGTAACAATTTATATTCATATTTCTTCTACTCATCATCATCCAAATCATCTTTTGTATTAATTTGAGTCCTTGACGGCATGGTTTCAGCATTTTTCAAATATTTCCAAGAATTTTAATCATTTCTTCATCTTCAAAAGTCTTGATCTTCTTAGTCTTCAAATCTATCTCTAATGTCATTATTAGCCTCAAGTTCCCCCCATGACACAGTGCTTTGGAATCTGAAAGTGTTTGCACCTTTTGGTATTTGGACAGATGTAGGCCACTCCCTTACTTGGTTGAAGGTAAGCTTCTAGAAATGCAACTTTTTGACCCTTTTTGATCTCCATAAGCAAGAGAGTGTCCTCTAGAATCACCCTGTTCAATATTCTTCTTGATTATAGATAAGAAAGAGATACCTGCATACATTTGTCTACACCTGAGTCATTTACATTGGCAATAATCCTCTTTTCCTTGAAATTTGTCTAGTCACCATCACTACCCTCAGGAAATTGATGTTCCTATACATAGCCTTCTTGTATGTAAAGTGATTGTAGTTTAGAGAGACACTAAGGTCTTCTAGGAGTTTATCAAATTCTTTGTCAAGACAAGGTCCCTCAGCTGCCATCATAAATTTTTCCAAACCAACATCATCTTTATTTTTATTTACAGCTTGGCTGGATTTTAGCTGAGACTCCATCTCCCCCTAAGTCTTGATAGCAGGCATAATAGGTGGATGTAGAGGGATTTGGGTCCTTACAGCTTGAGGTGTTTCCTGATAGGGCACATTCAAGGCTCCCATAATTGCTCCCAAAGACAGTGAGATATATATTTGTAGATATTTGTGGGAGTCTATTAAGTACTTGATATCTTGTTGCTGACTTTGGAAAAAGGAGGTTAATTGGGAGACTTGAGTAGATATAGAAGCATTTGAAGTTTGAAGGTCTGAAGCCCGAGCTTGAAGATTTTGGATTTGAAGTTTTGTTGAGGTAGAGGGTATGGACTGTGAATTGGATACAGAGATGGTACCAAGTGAATTCTGGACAGCATTCTTGATCTCCTCCATTACAAAAGCTGATGGTTCATATTTAGCCTTGTATAACTTATCCAGTTTGACCTTGGTGTCATTATTCTAAGTAATTTGTTTTTGGATCACCTCATGCAAGGCTATGAAATATTCCTTCGATTTTGTAAGATTTTCGTCAACTGGTGCAAGAGAGAGACCTTGAAGCTTGTATAAGAATTTGTTGAATTTTGTTTTCATCTCTAAGAATGTTGGTATGAGTTCATCAATCCTTTGATTAACCAGTTTCTTCACTTCACTATGATGTCCATCCATAGTTTTCTCCAGTTCTCTTCCAATATGATGAAAGGCTTTTGATTGAGCTTTGTACACCTCAGTAATGGCATCATAAAATTCTTGAGGAGTAAGGACCTTGGAATTACTTCTTAAGATAGTAATGTATTCTTTTCTAAACTTAGCCAAGGCCTCATCCATGTTTACTGTGAAATCTTTGGACAACCATGCTTCCATATTCTCATATGCTTCATCTGCAATCTTTTCTTGATGTTCTTCTACATCCTCCTTATATGACATCAAAATTATATGATAGTCTTGATTAGACATATTAGTGGTAAGAAGTTTTTGGGTAATGTTGGTTAGGCCTGCAAGCTGATCAAATAGTAGATCATCCATTGAAGTATATATTGCAGCTATTAAGAGATGAGGTTTGAGGGTTGTGTTGAAGTGGAGGGTTCGTTTGATGTGTTTGAGATTGATGGCTGGTTTACTGTGTTTGAGGTTGATTGAATTGAGGCAGGAATTGTTTCTGTGACAGGTGTCACAGTTTGACTCACAGTATGAACTATGGTTGTGATAGTGTGTTGTTCACTAGTAGAGTGAACCTACATTTCAATTGGAGGGGATTTGACCATGTTACTATTATGTACCATGGCCTCAAACCCTTGTCCCTTTTGCAGGGGACTGGAACTTGAATGTGCTTGAATACTTTCCTGCTTAATAACTGGATCATCGACAATTATACTCCTCGCTTCAATTGACATAGCAATGTGAGCTAGAGTTGTGAGGGGAGTTATTCCTGCTTGAGAAACCTTCAATTGAATTGGAGAGGATTTGAGTAGCTCCCTCTTAACAGTAATACCCTCAAACCTTTCAGTATGCGAAGACTATTGTGCACATAATTTGAGCCTGCACAGGATGTTCAGTAAAAACTGATAAAACCCCTCTGTTTTTAATGGTGTCATCAAGGTCTACCTCAGCATGTAAACTCTCACCATCTAAAGATTGTATCTGAGTGGTGAGCACAGTTTCTTGAACTGTGTCACATGATATTGGCAAGGCTTGAGAAAAAGATTCAAGCCTCTCATTGCAAGATGAACAAATTTGAGAAATGGTATGAGTGAGTTCAGGAATGATTTTTGGAAACCCCCCCTGAATGGATGAGGGAGTTTCAAGTGATGTGCTCTAATTGTGTGTGCCATCCAAATGACTTCTTTCACCCTCTTGAGAGTACTCAAGAGGGGGTGCAGAATCTTGACAGGATGCATTGGGGAGAATGCTTGTTTCAATAGTGACACCTTGTTCTGAAGGTGTCGCTAGAGTCTGCTGTTGCCCCTTTGTTATAACTACATCTTTTTGAGAAGATCCAGAGGTGATTATTTGAGGGGTCAACTCAAACTTTCTTTGCTTCTTTGGCTTTCTGACCAAGGGTGACTCAGTTTATGTTTGGTCCTCACTACTGTCAGTAACAACTAGCGTGGGTATTTGCTTTCTCTTTTTTTACTAACTCCGTCCTTTTGAAAGGATGAAGTAGTTAGCGTCTTACCATCTATTGGTTGTGAAGGAAAGGTCTCAGCCGTGGAAGGCCCCTGTGTGCTATCCTATGCACATGTACTTCTACATGTGCATAGGTTAAGGGTAAGTTCTAAATCTCTCTAGCATGAAGTTAGTGACATTTAGATCTAATTTTACCTGATTCTTTCTAATAAGTGAACCAAATAAAATTTTGGACACTTGTTTACAATTGCCTATTTTATTTCTATCTATTGCTTCAAGCATATGAATGTCAGCTACTTTATAATTTAAAGTGGGCATTATAAATCTAGGGAAGAAAATTTCTTTACCTCCATTTACCAAAGGCATGATCAGCCTTGTGCTTAAATCTTCCAGGATCAACATGCCAACATTGAGGTGCCTGTTGTATGCTATGGAATGTATCAGTTTCTGCACCACACTGGAGATATTATCATAGCCAGTCTTCCTGCATGTGAATGCTCTAATGATATACTCAAAGATGAAAGATCATTCTCTTCTCAGATTCTTCTTGTTTAGCCTGACCATATCAATCTTCTTAATGTAGTTTATGAAATCCATAAACTCAACCAACTCCAGTGTTGTTGGAGCCTCCACGATGTTGTCTGTACGGATGCCCATGGCTTGGTTGACGTCATCAGCATTAAACTCCACAGGATCACCTTAAATTGTGTAGTTAACCACAATAGGACCATTTACAGTGTTAGATATAATTGATGATATCAGCAGAAACTATCAGAAGTTCATATCAGGACTTATATCAGCGTTTACTGAAGAGTGACGTCATCAGTACTTGATGATCAGCAAATGATGTCATCAGGATTTGTCACCAGTAGATATTCAATATAGAAAATGAAAGCAAGAATTGAAGGCGGTGAAGGACTTTATCTCAGAAGTAATCATACATGGATAGGTTTCCTTATTATAATAGAATAGGATTCCTTATTTGATTGTGTAGTTGTGCTCTATATAAAGTAGATATTTAGTTCATGCTATATGCATTGCGAACATTATTATATCATTCCCATAACCTAGAAGCTCTCAAGGATAATTGTTCATCCTTTCGAGAGAGTACAGTTGTAATCAGTTTTTATCTTTAAATATAAAAACTGTTGATTATGTTGAAGCTTTGTTGAATAAACTGTATTCAACCCCCCCCCTCTACAGTTTATTACGGGCCTAACAATTGGTATAAGAGCTTGCTGTTAATAAACAAATAGTTTAAGATCTGAAAATCAATCTATAATGTCAGACAAAGAAGAAGAACCACAGAATCCAAAACCACCACCCTCAACCACATCACAGATTAACAGCAACATGAGTAGGTATGAAGCAATCAAGGTGCCAATCCTGAAGATACATGAATATCCAATCTGGAAAGTCAGGATGGCCATGTGTTTGGAAGCCACGGATCTTGAATACCTAAGCATGATTTATGATGGTCCTCATAAACCAATGAAGGTAGTTGTTTCTGTTGAAGGAGAACCAGAAAAGATGGTTGACAAAGACAGCAAGGACTAGACTCCTGAAGATCTTTCATCTATTATGAAGGATGCTAAGGTCAGACACATCTTGCACATCAGTCTTGATAGTGTTATGTCCAGTAGGGTTACTGGATGTAAGACAAAAAACGAAATATGGGATGCTTTAGAGGTAAAGTGTCAAGGTACAACTGCTATCAAGAAAAATAGGAGGACAACACTTACTCAAGAATATGAGCACTTTACGTCAAGAGAAAATGAGTCCTTAACTGAGATCTATGACAGCTATCAGAAGCTTCTGAATGACTTATCTCTTGTCAATAATGAGTATGATTTGGAGGGCTCAAACTTGAAGTTCTTACTTGCTCTCCCTGAAAAGTGTGACTTCAAGGTCACATCAATAAGGGATAACTATGAACTTAACGACACACCTCTAGATGAGATCTATGGAATACTGAAAACTCATGAACTAGAGATGGAGCAAAGAAGCAAGAGGAAAGGATCTAAATCCACAGAAGTAGCACTCAAAGTTGAAGAGAAGCCAAAGGAGAAAGCTAGGAGAAAAAGCTACTCCAAAGGAAAAGCTATGATTTCAAAGTTAGATACTAAATCATCAAACTCTGATGATGACTCAAATATTAATATTGAATCAGATACTGATAGTGATCATGACAACAATGAAGACATGGATTGTGACGCCCTCCAAACCCGGGGTTTAGATTTGGGGGTCACTGACTAATAAAATAACCACAGTGGAATAAAATAATAAATATGAGCCCTTGCATGCAACTGGATCGATCACGGGTTGTAGTATGAAACAGACACTAATACAAACCAACTGTTATTACAAGCCATAAGTCTATTTAGTTTTACAAACTATTAAAATTTTATTACAAACCTCTAAACTATTCAAGCGTCCCAAACTGTCTACCTGGAAAATACACCACACTATTTACAAGAACTCGACTTCTGATTAAACCTGGAACTCAAGCCTACTCTGTCCTAACTGAAAGAATCGGAATAATAAATAAGTATGAGCGAAAGAAATGCTCAACAAGCAATATATAGCTTATGATTTAAAACAACAACACCAATATATCTGAAGAACAAAACCAAACAACAATACCTGAGCGGTATCAAAAAATGATAAAAGTTTTGATAATGAACAACACTTTTATATGTCTTTTTGTTTTGGATTAGAATCCTCGAACGACGGTGTGTTACCACCGGTGATCAGCCGCAGAGCAACACCGGTATGCCGAAGCATATCCAACTAAACAAAGGGGTACCCAAGGCACATATTGGCCTAACAAGGTATTATATCTTGTATAATACATAGCTCACGCTGGACCGCCACCACGGCCTCTTACGCAACCATCAAATCTATAAAAACAATTTTTAATCAAAGGAGTTAAACCAAACGACATCCTTAACAACATAACTCCCCATTTCTCATGGTCCGGAGTCATCTCAATAACTGATGGTGAAGTAACTAGAAAACTTAGTTATTCGCTAATCTCAACTCAAAGTTTCACTGTATAGAGTAATTTGTAGCGATATGTAAAAACGTTTAACTATTCTGAACTTAGAATAGTATAGAAACTGATATAATAGAGTTCAGAATCAATATCACTTGAACAATAAGTGAAGGTAGGGATACTTGCCTGGTATGCTCAATAACTTCCTACTATAACTCTGGCTTATAGATGCTGGCTACTATCTTCGTCTAACACTTGACTTGCACTCCTTGCTACTCGATTCTATAAACAAAAGGATTATCTTAATTGACAAGAAACCAAACTCAATTGACGTAACTATACGTCTTGACGTCTACCTGATCATTTATAACTAATCATGGAATTTTTAAAACTATAAACATATAGCATTCATATCACATTGAACATAATCATGTTATTCATATAATACGTAATCATACATTTCATGCAACACATAAGTCAGATCATCAAAACATAGGTCTCTGAATGTTCAGAACTGAAATCAGGTCAATAACAATATTTACTGATCAGATACTGACTCGGCATGATATATAATTCAAATGACATTGTATTATAAAAGAAATTAGTACTCGAAAGTATTTGTATTGAAAGCGTAATATTTTTCAGAGTCTATACGTGTTCGTTTCGTATTAAATGGATGAACGGTTTATTTATTATGAATAAAATAAGAATTAAATGGAAATAATATTAATTGATTTTTAAATACCAAAAGATAATTTTTAAAAGCTTAAAAACAATTTTTACGATTTATTTGAATTAATTATAAATAATTTTATTTTATTTAACTATTTATAATTAGAATTAATTGATTAAATAAATTGACCAATTAATTAAATCTATAAATAATTAATTAAAAACAATTGTAGATAATTAAAACAAATATGGATTTTTAAAAAATAATAATAACAAAATTAATTTTTGGAATTTAAAACAAATAAGAAAATATTTTTTTTGATCTATAATTAAATGATTTTTACAATTAACGGAAATTATTCTTTTAAAAATAAGAAAAGAATTTTGAATTTAAAATAAACAGAATTTACAGAAACATGCATTTTGAACAGGCACAGCCGGATTTTGGATCAAACGGGGGAAACATGTGGGGAGTTGGGCGGAAAGTTTGCCGGAGGGGACGAACACGTCACCGGAAACTAGGTTTTCCAGAATCCGGCCGACGTCCGGCCACACGCCGGTGAGTCCAGGACTCCCAAATCGAGTCATTTTCAGCGTTTTTCAGTCTCAATCAATTTAACCAATCCCTAGCAGTAACACGACTACCATAACCGCAACAAACCATCACTACTTCATTTTCTCCGACGAATTCGAGCTCTTTTCCGGCCAAGAAACCGGCGAGAACTCGAGCTCACCAAATCCTCAACCAAAAATCAATTTTTACATACCAAAATAAAGCCCAGAGTAATTACAAACTATCCCCATCATTAAAAATTATCAAGAACATCAGGATTAATGAAAAATTCGAATTAAAGCAAACGTATAAACTCAAGAACCCAACTTGCTATTCCCGAAATCAAACAGTCGATATAGATACTTAAATCGACTCTAAACTATCCCTGGAATCTATTGGAATTGTCAAAATCAATCAACAATCAATCAATAATCCAAAATGTTAGGTCACACACACTGTAGAAGGGGGTTGAATACAGTATATAGCACAATCAAATCGAATTCGAAGAACACAAGTAACAGAAAACAAACTTTATTAAACTCTGTTACAATGTAGAACTGTCCTCTCTCAGTGATGAACAAATATCACGAGAGCTGTTAGGGTTACAATGAATAATATTCTCGATAATGATAACACATATAGTGTAAACCCTATGTCTGTGTTTATATACTACACAGTTACAAGATAATCGCTAATTGATATGGAATATAATTCTTCTTCCTAAAATATATCAATCAGTTATCTTTTCTTTGTATTCCATTCTTCACAGAATTCTTTCTTCATGCATATCTCTTCTTACATTTGTCTTGATCTTCTTTCCTTTCAATCAGCCACCTTCCTTATCTGAAAGTTTCCTTTAAGTCATGATATTATCTCCTGATAAATATCTACTGAACCTTAAGTAGTGATAACTTAAGTTATGACTTCAGTATAAGTGCTGATTTCAGTTAAGTACTGATTTGTCCTGTTTAAGTAAGATCTGAAAACTAAACACAAATCATATTAGACATAACATTATCAAATATATCTAACAATCTCCCCCAACTTGTAAATTAGCATAATATACAAGTTTAACAAATATTTGATGATGTCAAAAACATTAAGTACAAATGTATGAGAATTTGACTAGATAACTACAACTTACAGTCCTTAAAGCTTTACCAACTTTAACTTCTGATAACAACTTCAGTCTGTATACACATCAGAATTTGAGCAGTTGTACATCTTGACTTGGCTTCACTTTTTGATCTCTTCAATATCAGGAGTTGTTCTGAGATAGTTCTTTAACAAACATCTCTCAGCATATCAGAGTTCATCAATCATCCACCTTTTAGAATCTTTGAGTTCTGCAGTATTTTCACCAGTTTGGAAGATAACATATCTGAGATCATTAATTTTTGCTTTTCTCAACTCCTGATCTAGTCTTATGACATAGGCTTTGTCAGAATCTAGATTGAATTCAAGTCCCTTAATACCAAGATATGTTCTGATCTTTGCAGTATTAGGCTTCATATCAATAATATCACCCTTGTGATCTCTGTACTTGGGACAGTATGTGTTGTCAGACTTTACAGAATAAAGCCTTTTCTGTCTCTGAATCTGAGTCTTCAAATAATTTGCAGCACTTTCTGTTATTTTGTCATTCACTTGAAGTAAGAATAAAACATGTTCTAGTTCCTCAAAATACTTCAGTGGTATAGCATTTTCCCTTATATGGTAAACCCTTCCATCTGTCATGAAATATAACAAGATGTGTTCTTTCAAGAAGGTATGGTAGACCATCTGTACAGATTCAAGTTGATTCAATCTTTCAGGAGTTGCTCCAATACCTGGTTCACTTAAGAAAGTTGGATCATTGGTTGTGTTTTGCACTCTTCTTTCATCAGCACTACCCAATCCAGATTTATCTCTTGCTTCCTTTCCAGTAACCACTCTTTCTTCAAAACCACTTGCTGCAGTCTTCAAAGGTTAAGTCTGTTTGGCTTTAGTGAATCTTGGTAGGAGTAACTTTAAGGATTTAACATGAGCAATGTCAGAGGTTTCCTTTGACTTATCTTCTGATATCAAGCCAACTTGAGCTATGTCAGAGGTTGCTTGCTTTATTGTTATATCAGAACTAACTATATCTTGACTCTGAACAACTTGAGCCATGTCAGAGGTTGTTTTAGAAATCTTCCTTGAAGTCAGAGTAAGATCAGCATCTTCAACAGAAATTTCTTCATCCATAGGAGGCACATAAACCTTTACAGTTTCACCAACTTTTTCTTTGCCCTTGGACCTTGGATCTATCTATAATTGTGATTTGGCCTTGGTTGCCACAGGATTTGTCCTTTCTTTTATCACAATGCCTTTAGCCGTAGGAAGTTTCTTTTTAACAACAGAAGCTTTAGATTTGGAGTTGACTTTTTCTAACTTAAGTCTAGCTTCTTCTTCCATTAGACTCTCAAAGTCCATTCCTGGATTTTCTTTCAGAAATAACTCTCTTGAAATTTCTTCATCAAGTTCCAAAAGTTCATCAGAACTTATCCTTTTACCAGTATCAGAGGTTATTCTTCTCCCAGTATCAGAACTTGTTCTATGACTTGTAGTTCCAGCTTTACTTGATGAGAGACCTCCACCTTGACCACGACCTCCACCCATTCCAGAGTTTCCCGGGTCATTACCATCATCCTTTTTCTTCAGTGTCTTATCAGGTTTGCATTTGGACTTAATTACTTTCTCCCCCTTTTTGGCATCAGCAGGTAAAAGAAGAGAGACAAGCAATTCCACCGAGGATTGGATTTCATTGAGTTGAGATTGCTGAGTCGCTTGATTCTTAATAATACCAGCAATCTGAGCCTGTTGCTTCTCTTGAATCTTCTCAATGTTGGCAATTCTGTCAAAGGAAGGTTTGAAAAAGTTTTTCTTTTCAAGTTTCATAGTCATTTCTTGCTTGAGTAAAGCTTCTTGAATTTTATGCACCTCGGCATGAGTTGTTGAGTGTTGACCTTGAAGGTGTCTAGTACTCAATGCAGTAACTCTCAGCTGTGTCTTGAAATCATCATTAACTAGCATCTCATCAGTTTTTGCCAAGTGCTCAGCAAGAATTCTTTCAGTTGGAACAAAGGTAACTGTGTTCCACTCCTTAGTCCACTCCTGTCCTCTAGGAGTTTTATGCCAAGGTACTGGTGCTTCCCCTATAACAAACTTTTTGACTATCTCAGCTTTTGAAGGAGCTTGTAGAGGTGCATGTCCAGAAGGACCAGCTGCATCAGCATCTAAATTTGTAGCAGCATTACCAGTAGCATCAACATTTGCAGCATCAGAACTTACAGAGTCAACAGCTTCAGCATCTTCTGATAAAAGAATAGTATGAGAAGCTATGAAGGATTCAACATCATCCTCTAAGGCCTGATCTCCAACTAAGTTCTGATCAACATCCATATTCTGATGCTCACCTAAAATCTGATCTTCAGTATCTAGATGCAGAGAAGGTGTTGTCGGCAATTCTGGATTAAAATCAGCATCAGGAATTGGTGTTGTTGGTGGAGTGACTTGAGTTGTTGGAGCTTCAAGATGCAAAACTTGAGGCACTTCCAAGTTATGAATGTCAATTTCATCACTTGGCCCCTGGGTATCAGCATTTACTGGAGATACTGGAGGTGTAGGAATGTGAGTAGATTCTGGCTCATATAGTGGTGAGTGCTGAGTGGCATGAGGGTCTGAATCAGCACTAGGAGAATTGTGAGCTTCAACAGGGTTTTGTGAGATCAGAGATTCCTGATCTCCTTCCTTAGCTGTTGCTGCAATTCCTTTACCAGAATCTTCAGGCCTTTTTGCCAATGTTTTAAATCTTTTAGCTTTTAAGGTGACTTTAGGAGCTGTATCATCAATATTATACTTTCTAAGCCTTTTTAGAGGCCTAGAACTCCCAATATCATCATCCTTCTGAGAAGAGACCTTCCCAGCTTCTTTAACAACAGGTTCTGATACAGGAACATGTTCCTCAACATCTGATTCATCTCGCAGAATGAATCTCCTTCTCTTCTGTTGTGTCTGAGGTACTTTCTTAGTCCTGTTAGGGTTGGAAGATGAAGGCTGCACTGTAGGTTCTGATGGTTGAGGTTGAGAAGTTTGTGGTGGTTGAGTAGAGGTGGTAGGTGCTGATGGATGAGGTTCAGATGGTTGAACATCAGGATATAATGCAGTGTACTTACCAGGATTATAGGTTATTAAGGCTTGTTTGACAGATAAAGGAATTAAGAGGGGTCTTAACACAGCCTTCTTATTATCAGTAGATAATAAGTCAGTAAAAGCTCTTTTAGCTATTCTGAATGATGAAATTAATTCACCATAACCTTGGGGCTTATTATCACAACAGAAACTATAAATAAGCTGACAAAATCTAGCAAACTAAACAGTAGATCTATCTTCATTCATTATGTCCCCAATAAAACCTAAACAGCACATGCATAGTCAAAATCAGTTCGATTTATAAGAGCATACCCGATTTGTTGGCTGAATATAGGAATTGCATCAAAATTGGAACATTTGTTTGCAAAAGCTTTAGTTATGCAATCAAAAAAGAAACTCCATTCCCTCCTTATGAAAGATCTCTTCAACTGGCCCAGCTTTGCCAATGTTCTTTCATATCCCATACTGACCATCATATTTTGAAGAACTGGCTCGTCAACAGTAGAATAGACACAGTTCTCAGGTAGCTGCAGTGCTTGTCGAACTGTAGATAATGTCACAACATACTCATCCTCCCCAGATGAAAAAATAATACTTGGAAACCCTTGAGCACCACCATCATCATACACACCGCTTCTCCAGAACTCCAGTACTTGAGTACCAGAAACTGCTTCGGGTTCAGTCAGAGCATACCCAATTTCAGAACTAGCAAGAAAGTCCTGAATGAAGTGAAGTTCAGAGGGTGCTTCTGACTTGCTAAGAATAGCAGAGAAGTTATTAGGAACAAACGTTGCTCCATTGAAGATTATGTCCTTGGGTGCCATGAGAATTCGTGAGAAAGAAAATTGCCTGTAAGGTGTTTGAGAAAATGTCTGTATGAAAAATCGTCAATAGATGAGAGAGAATAGAAGTAAAGAGAGAGAGAGATAAAATATGAAAGTAAATAAAAGATTTTACAATCTTTTCTCTCTTTTACTTATACATGGTAGAAAAAGTAACCGTTGAGACACCTGTCTGACATGCAGCAGTAAAAGATATTTAATGGGCACGGGTATTCAGTAATCATTACTTATCACATGCATTTTTCTAGGAAAAAAACGTTCCACTTACCAAGTAATCCCATTAATCACGGTAGTTCAGTTTTATTTTAAAATTTAAAATTGTTCCCACTTAAAAAAATTTATCACTGCGTGACCAATATTCAAAAAAAATGACCAATGAGAGAATGACCATTAATAAACCAAGTAAACAAAAACTTCCACGTCAGAATCAGAACTTGATTTGTATCAGAGCTAAAAAGGTCATCAGAATATGGTTAGTATCAGGATTTAAAATGTTATCAGAATAGCAAACGACTCAGAGACAAAATCTTGCATAAATATAAAATTTCATTAATATCTTGAGCAAATACATTTCATAAAATTTAAATTACATGCTTAAAGTACAAGATTGTCCTAAGCTACAAATCTTAACATCAACAGCTTTTGTCCTAAGCTAAGAAGCCAGACAAAGCTGACGGTGAAGAGAAACAGGGAGCAGAAATTATTTCTTCTTCCTACTCTCAACAAAAAGAACAGCAAGACGAATAATATGCTCCTGGTGTCGGAGAACTTCCAGCCGTTCCTCTTCCAGTCACACAAGATGGCGATGGTAGTCCATGTAGAAGAACAAGAGGTCTGTGAGGACCTCTTGGGGAACTGAGTCCCAAATTTCATTAGGAATGGCAGTGACATACCATTCCTGCTTCCATTCTGTACACCTCATATTTATAGTGAAGGTGTCATAGTTCAGAACTAAGTTGTAATGAACCATGGTTGTGATGAGTGAAAAAGAAATGAGTTTTAGAGTTTGAGAGAAAATGAGAGATGTGTTGGCTAGAATGAGGTGTTGGTTTATATAGCCAATAGAATGCCAAGAGACGGAAGGAAAATTGAATGGTTATAGGTAGAAATAATTCTACCTCATCTCCCTAGACTGATGAGAATAAAAACAGCCATTGAAAGTTTAAAACAGGATTTAATGCGTACATGAAACAAGTAAAAATTACTGTGCATGGATGTGTACCAGTAACCCAAATTATATTGACTGCTAATATCTCACCCAAACATATTCTGATTTTAAATAAGACTGTTTCAGATTTTAACCACAAATAAGTCAAGTAAAGAATCAGAGTTTAATATCAGAACTTAGACTTATATCAGATATTAACAGTCATCAGAATATGATTTCTTAACTCGAAAAGTGAATGCCTATTTCTGTAATTCTTCACACAAATTCTGATTTCGTTTCTTCAGAACTTAATTATCAGAACTTCCATTAGAACTTGTCCTTAGAAATTATGTAACTGACACTTAAACGTTCATCTAAAACAACATTTATCACCATAATAATTTTCATCATTCATATAGAGTGTATGTTTGTACAGTAAGCTAAATATCAGATAAATATTAAAGTCTGATTCACTTCAGTACATCTTAGAAATAAGGCATAACTAAGAACTTTGCTCAAATTTTGTCATGATTCTGAAGTCTACTTTAGAATGAGTTCATGCATGAGTCCACCTTAACTGTTTTGTGCTTATTTTGTGCATCTTTTGAAATTCCATTTTACAGTGGCTTCTCAGTGTAAGTGAGTCACGACTGCTTATCAGAATTTATGCTATTATCAGAGTATTTCTCCAGTAATCATAGAGTGTGAAAAGTCACCAAGAAAAATATTTATTTTTGCTTTTCTGATGTATATTACTTAATACCAGCAATGCACTTGGGTCTTCCCTTCCACAATTTTTACTCTAGATCTCAAAGGAGTACCTGATTTTTATTTCTTTTTCATTTTCTTTTCTTTTGATAAGTGAGGCTTATAAGCACTTAGTACATTCACAAGATTTACTAACTTCAGAACTTAACAGATGAGAAGCATTATTCTAGTTTTTGACTTAGTAATAAGAGAGACAAAGTAAACTTAACTAAGCTCAATATCAGAATTTGCTTGTGTCAACAGATTTCCACATAAACAATTACTTCAAACATGGGATTTGTTAGTATATTAAAGACTACTAGGTCAGCATCTGGCATATTTATCCTCGTTGGATTGAATAATCACATAAATATTCATATCACTATCAGAGTTTAGAAATTCACATCAGACAACAATCAGTACTTAAGCAATTTTCAATTAAGCATAGAATACACGAAGATGATAATATCTGTAAATACTGGTCATAAAGTCTGATGCATCAGAACAAAAACTAAGCAGATTTAGAGAAAGAACTTGAAACCATTCCAAGTTCATTTACCAATCTTGTAAAAGTAGCTTCACACAGTGGTTTTATGAAGATATCTGCTAGTTGTTGATCTGTTGGAACAAAGTGCAATTCCACTGTACCTTCATCCACATGTTCCCTTATGAAGTGGTACCTTATGCTGATGTGCTTTGTCATTGGGTGTTGAACTGGATTACCTGTCATAGCAATTGCACTTTGATTATCACAATAAATAGGGATTTTAAAATATGTTAACCCATAATCCAGTAACTGATTCTTCATCCAAAGAATCTATGGACAACAGCGTCCTGCAGTAATGTACTCTGCTTCTGCAGTTGATGTGGAAATTAACTTTTATTTCTTTCTAAACCAAGAAACCAATCTGCCTCCAAGAAATTGGCAGCTTCCACTTGTGCTTTTCCTATCAATTTTGCAACCTGCAAAATCTGCATCTGAGTAACCTATTAGCTTAAAGTCTGATTCTCTAGGATACCACAATCCCAGATCAGCTGTTCCCTTAAGATACTTGAGAATTCTTTTCACAGCTGTTAAGTGAGGTTCTCTTGGATCTGCTTGAAATCTTGCACAAAGACAGGTAGCATACATGATATCAGGTCTACTAGCAGTTAGATAGAGTAGAGAGCCAATCATACCTCTGTAATCAGTAATATTTACTGATTTACCAGTATCCTTATCCAGTTTTGTTGCAGTGGCGATGGGAGTGGATGCACTTGAACAATCTTCCATTCCAAATTTCTTCAGCAAATTTCTGGTGTACTTGGTTTGATAAATAAACGTGCCTTCTTCATTCTGCTTGACTTGAAGGCCCAGAAAATAGCTAAGTTCCCCTATCATACTCATTTGAAATCTTGACTGCATCAGTTTGGCAAACTTCTTGCAAAGTCTGTCATTTGTAGATACAAAGATGATATCATCAACACATATCTGAACCAAAAGTAAGTCCTTTCCATGGTTGAGGTAGAACAGTGTTTTGTCAATAGTTCCTCTGTTAAATCCACTTTCCAGAAGAAACTGAGCTAAAGTCTCATACCATGCTCTTGGGGCTTGCTTAACGCCATAAAGTGCTTTATCAAGCCTGTAGACATGCTTTGGAAATTTGGAATCTACAAAGCCTGGGGGTTGTTCAATATATAATTCCTCTTCCAATTCTCCATTGAGAAAAGCACTTTTCACATCCATTTGAAAGACAGTAAACTTTTTGTGAGCAGCATAAGCCAAAAATATCCTTATGGCTTCCAATCTAGCAACTGGTGCAAATGTTTCATCATAATCAATTCCCTCATGTTGAGAATATCCTTTTGCAACCAGTCTTGCTTTATTCCTTATAATTATGCCATCACTATCAGTTTTGTTTCTGAACACCCACTTTGTACCAACAACAGATCTGTTCTTTGGTCTTGGCACTAGGGTCCAGACTTTATTTCTTTCAAATTCCTTTAACACTTCCTGCATTGCTTGCACCCAATCAGCATCTTGAAGAGCTTCTTCCACTTTCTTTGGTTCAGTCTGAGAAAGAAAAGAATTATAGAGACATTCACTTGAAGTAGATGTTCTAGTTCTGACACCTGCATCAGGCTTTCCAATAATTAATTCAGGTGTATGTGATTTAGTCCACTTCCTTGCAGATGGAAGGTTTTCTCTAGAACTGGATGCTCCCCCATGATCCATGCTATCTTCATCAACATTTTCTGATGCTCCCCCTGAAACTATGCTCTCTGAGTTGGTTCCTTCAAAAATTGAGTTTTCAGAATTATCAGAACTTGGCTTATCAGAACTTGATGAATCAGAACTTGAAGAGCCATTTGAATGTTCTGATGCTTCTTGAGATGTGGTTGTATATTCAGTATGCTCCCCCTGCACAAGTGCATCTTCCTTTGGCGTAGTCACCACAGTTTCAATAATATCAGAGTGTTATCCATCAGAGTTTGCAGTATCAGGATTTAGACTGTCAGGATTTTCAATATCAGAATTTAAGTCTTCATTTTCAAATCTCAGCTGATCATGATCATTGAAATCTTCATGTCCAGTATTCTTCTTATCATCAAAGGAGACATTGATAGATTCCATGCTACCCTTGTTCTTAAATTGTAGACTCTGAAGGCTTTTGTGGAAAGTGGATATCCAACAAAAATTCCTTTATCAGCTTTTAAATCAAATTTGGATAGCAGTTCTGGGTGAGTCTTAAGAACAAAACACTTGCACCCAAATACATGAAAATACTTCAGATTTGGCTTCTTTTTCTTCACCATCTCATACGGTGTCTTTCCATGCTTGTTAATGAGTGTTGCATTCTGAGTAAAATAAGCAGTCTGCACAGCTTCAGCCCAAAAATAGATGGTAGCTTTGCTTCATCAAGCATAGTTCGTGCAGCTTCAATAAGAGTTCTATTCTTTTTTTTCAACAACTCCATTTTGCTGTGGAGTTCCAGGAGCAGAAAATTCCTGCTTGATTCCTTGGTCTTTGCAGAACTCTTCCATGATCAAATTCTTGAACTCAGTGCCATTATCACTTCTTATGATCTTCACAGAATCTTTGACCAATTTATCCAGTTGCTTGACATGATTAATTAAGATAGATGCAATTTCACTCTTTGTGTGCAAGAAATACACCCATGTGTATCTGGTGAACTCATCTACTATGACCATAGCATATTTCTTCTTTGCAATAGACATGACATTCACTGGATCAAATAGATCTACATGTAGTAGGTGATAAAGCTCAAGAATTGATGATTCATTCTTGCTCTTGAATGAAGATTTTCTTTGTTTTGCCTTCTGACATGAATCACAAAGGCCATCAGGAGCAAATACTGATTTTGGCAGTCCTCTCACAAGATCTTTCTTGACTAATTCATTTATATTATTGAAATTTAAATGAGAGAGTTTCTTGTGCCAATTCCAGCTTTCTTCAATTGATGCTCTACTCAACAGACAGATTGCAGAACCATCAGTACTTGTTGAAAGCTTGGCTTCATAAATGTTACCATGCCTGTATCCTTTCAGAACAACTTTGTCTGTAGATTTGCTTACAACTTCACAGTGTTCTTCAAAGAAATCCACATGATAACCTCTGTCACAGATTTGACTAACACTTAGCAGATTGTGTTTAAGTCCTGAGACCAGAGCTACTTCTTTAATGATGACATTCACAAGATTGATATTGCCATATCCCAGTATTTTTCCAATGTTGCCATCTCCATAAAAAACACTTGGGCCAGCTTTCTCCACAAAGTCTGATAGTAGGGCTTTATTTCCAGTCATATGTCCTGAGCATCCACTGTCCAGAACTAGGATGTTTTTCCTATTGCCCTGCAATCACAAAGACCACTAAAGATTAGTTTTAAGGACCCAGACTTGCTTGGATCCTTTGGCCTTATTAAGTTTGTTAACATTTACAGCGGATTTAGCATCAAAGTTTATGTTAACATTTTTCTTATCAGTATTTACACTATCAGACTTTGTATCAGAACTTACACTAGAAGGAACAATGCTAACTTTCTTTAAAGAAGGTTTTATTTGATAATAATCATAGTACAAACTATAATATTCCTTACAAGTATAAATGGAATGCCATAAACTACCACAATGAAAACAAGGATTTTGTGGCCTATATCTAACAGACTGACTCTTAACTCCTGTCTTTGAAGGTAAGGAGTTTATGTTCTTATTCTTCTTGCAAAAAGAAGCCAGATGGTTAGAACTTCCACAGTTAACACATATTTTTCTTGGAGCATTAGGAATAGGCTTATAATCATTGCTTTTATTCACACCTTCCTTTCCATTCCTATTTTTCTAGGTGACTTTACCTTGTTTACATTCTTAACATCTTTCAGCTTATGCTTAAGCTGCTTCTTTGTCATTAAGCCTACGTTTACTTCAGTTTTCTTTTCCTGTTTTAGTTTATCAGAAGTTAATTCCTCTTTAACTTCTGATTTCTCAGTATCAGACTTTACAGCTACAAACTTAAAAGGTTTTAACTTTGGCTTTTATTTAACAAATATAGGCTTAATTTCTACAGTTCCTTTATCATTCTTATCATCTCCATAACCTAAGCCCTCTTTCCAGTTTCCACTACTTAACAAATTCTGACTTGTTCTGCCAGAGTTAGTCCATGTCCTGATAATCTCTCTTTCCTTTTCTAACTCAGTTTTTAGAGATTCATTCATTTTAAGTACTTCATCCCTAATATAGAAAGCATCATCTCTATCTTTCTGAGTTTGATGGAACATGACTAACTCTTTTTCTAAATAATCATTCCTCTTTTTACAAGCAAGATTTTCAGAAGTTAATCTTTCACATGTTAAAGTTTGATCTCTATAACTAATGAACATGGTTTTAAGATATCTTCTCAACTCATTAATATCATCAGTATGAAAGCCATAAGTAGTTTGAGGTACCTTTAACTCAGCAGTTTCGAACTGCTATCAGCATTTTCCATATCAGCATTTGCCATCAAGGCATAGTTCTCCTCACTTTCAGAATCTGAAGAGTCTGTCCATCTTTTCTTCTTTATGACAAGAGCCTTGCCTTTGTCATTCTTCACTTTCTTGCAATCAGGAGATATGTGGCCTTTATCACCATAGTTGTAGCATTTGACATTTGTGTAATCTCCTCTGTCAGACTTCCCTCCTTTGCCTTCAGATTTTCTGAAACTCTACTTTTAGAACTTGCACCTTTCCTGGAAAACTTCTTTCCCTTCCTGAACTTTCTGTATGCAATCCTTGTGATTCCTTTCACCATAAGAGCACACAGCTTCATCATCTCTTCATCAGCATCCATCTCAAGCAAGCTTTCAGTTTCTGAGTCATCATCACTATTAGAACTTGATGACTCAGTATCAGACTTTGTGATGAGCGCTTTTCCCTTGCCTTTCCTTGAGGTAGCTGCCTTGGGGGATTCTTCCTCAGCCTTAAGAGCAACTGTCCTTGACTTTCCTCCTTTCCTCTTGCTTCTTTGTTCCATCTCAAGTTCATGAGTCTTGAGCATCCCATAAATTTCATCAAAAGTTGTTTCTTCAAGATTATAGTTGTCTCTTATATTTGTTGCCTTCAAATCCCAACTTTCAGGAAGAGCTAACAGGAATTTAAGGTTTGAATCTTCAAGATCATACTCCTTATCAACTAGTGACAAATCATTCAAGAGTTTGACAAATCTTTCATATAAATCAGTCAATGACTCATTAGGCTTTGAGTCAAAGTGTTCATACTCTTGAGTGAGTATTGTCTTCCTATTCTTCTTAATCGAATCAGTTCCCTGGCAGCTTGTCTCCAAGGCATCCCATATCTCCTTTGCAGTCTTGCAGTTAATTACCCTGTTTGACATTACATTATCAATGGCACTATGCAGCAAGTGTCGTACCTTAGCATCCTTAGCAATTGATGCGATATCTTCAGCAGTGTAATCACTCTTCTCCTTTGGTACAGACTTTGCTGCTTCACCTGCAACTACAACAGCGAGTTTTGTTGGCTTGTGAGGTCCTTCATTGATTCTTTCAAGATATTCTGGATCTGTAACTTCCAGAAACATAGTCATCCTCACCTTCCATATGGGATATTCAGATGGTTTCAGTATGGGAACTCTAATAGCCTCATATTGACTATGGATTTGAGTCTTTGGGGGTTCATCAGTTTTGGCGGGCTTGGTTGGAGTTTCTGCTTCAAACATGATTATTTTTGGATCTTAAACTGTTTGTGTGTTAACAGATAGGCTCTGATACCACTTGTTAGGTCACACACACTATATAGTGTATAGCACAATCAAATCGAATTCAAAGAACACAAGTAACAGAAAACAAACTTTATTAAACTCTGTTATAATGTAGAATTGTCCTCTCTCAGTGATGAACAAATATCACGAGAGCTGCTAGGGTTATAATGAATAATATTCTCGATAATGATAACACATATAGTGTAAACCCTATGTCTGTGTTTATATACTACACAGTTACAAGATAATCGCTAATTGATATGGAATATAATTCTGCTTCCTAAAATAAATCAATCAGTTATCTTTTCTTCCAAGTATTCCATTCTTCACAGAATTCCTTCTTCATGCATATCTACTCTGTGACGGCCTCAACCCCGGGGTCAGGGGCTGACGTCACCAAAAATATGATAAATTATAACAAAAACTGCTAAATAAACTTTATTATAATACACGACCCCAACCAGGAGCCGAAACAGGTTCAAGTATTATTTAGGTTACAACACACACACTAACTTATTCAAAACCATACACTCTCACTTATTACAACAACTCATCAGACCTCAGGGCCTGATACAAACTACCTCAGAGGAGCCGGGACCGGAGGCTGACACTCTACACTGACCTGGTCTTCTAGACATCTGCAATAAATAAATACAAAACAAGCTACAAGGGTGAGAAATCTATTGCTCAACAGTACCTCTATATGAATAACCAGTAACAAATTGTATAAAACAATACAGGAACAGATATTAAACTGATATACGAGAAATCTATAAAACAGGTATAAACTGGATATCAAAACTAGCATGCTTTGCAAAAGAACATCATTTGTAGTGTGCTGTGTAAAAATACCAGAGTTCAATTTTAGCATGCTATTTCCTTTCCAAAACCATTATCCATTGCTGGACCAATAAATCACCGGTCCCGTTACGGGGACTATAAACTATTCCAACTTTATCAGATATATAAAAGAGGATGAATTCTAGGGACAGCTGATCAGTCTATCCCACCACAAATTTCGTTCCGGAACTCAGAGACTAGCTAGGTCTCTGTCACGCTGGACTAAGCGGACTACCAGTGCGCGCATCCGACTTAGCCTCTTACGCAACCATGCTGGGCCGTTACCTAATAACGGGCCTCTTACGCCAACTGACCATCCAATATCTGATTTATTTTTATCCAGTTTCCAAAACCATTTACACCTATCTCTTTTTAAAACATTACAACACACATTCTAAAATCCCTTTTTAATCTTAATCATAATCTAGGGATAGGCAATTTCAGAAGTTACTTTTTCCCCAAAACCTCAATTAACAAAACATATTTAAATACGGGGAATACGTAACTTAAAACGTTCTGTTCCAGTATCTATTTTAAATAAACAACTATTCATATATACTGAACTGTAAAAGATTAGTTCAGGGGTACTTGCCTTGCGAAGCTTTGCACTAACTTTGGCTTAACTCTAATTGACTTGAGCTACTGGGTCCTTTGACTCGAACCTACGAAATCGAAACATCCTAGGTTAGACATCCGATTATGCTTGACTTTTCCTCACTAACTAATTACCCATCGCTATAATTTTCGACTCGTAAATATATTAATATCAATAACATATACTTAATAGTGGTGCACATAGTAATCAGAGTTTAATTTATATTAAACGAGGTATATGAAATCGATTTATAATTTAAGGCTATTTTTAGAAAAATTGGACAGCGACTCCTCTGTTTATAGGTCTACCCGTCGAAACATCAATCGACGTCAAATCCTAACGATTCACGTCACATAGCTAAATTTTAGTCCTGAATATAATTTATACAAATTTTATTTATTAAAATATTTAGGACTCAAAACATCGTCATCACCGTCCACCGTCCGCTCGTAACGAGTCATCACGGTACGGCGGCAAAATTTATTGGTGCCCGAGAATATACGGGTGTCTGAATAAATTTCACTGATTATTAAAATTGTTTTCCCACGCGAATTATTAGTAATATCACGAACATTAATCAAATAATTCCTGCTGAAAATTGAAAAATAATAATTAAAAGTCGAGAGTGAACAGAACAAAGCACCCGCGCGTGGGTAACACGCGGCACCATCACAGCCACGCCAAAACACAGACCGGCCGGGAACCATCCCGGAAAACACACACACACAACGCAATACTTACACACACAATAGATACACATGCATACACACATATATTTCCGAATATGACTGAATCAAATTGATACCCAAAACAAGATGAAAAGAAATGGTCGGATTAATTACCGGAAAAAGAAGCAACTGGAGGAACAGTGCCGGAAAACGAGAAACGGAAAGAACAGAAGAGGCGATGGAAAGAAAGAGGAGAGAAAGAGGAGGATAAGAGAAAGAGAGATGAGAGAATTTAGAGAGGAAGAGAGATGATGCAGCCAAACTACCACCACACTTCTGCTTACCAAGCCGCGTGTCCAAATAAAAGAGACAAGTGGCTATTCCTGAATTAAGCCCGATTTATAACACCTAAATGTACCGGTAACGATTCATATTGCACGCAAGAACCCCCGAAACTCGAAATTAACGGAATGAGGTGCGAATGAAACAACCTCCGAAAATTACGAAAACAGCACTAAAATATTATAATTATCCCGAAGTAAATAAAAATGTAAATTTCAAAATTTTTAAACAATTTTTAAGGTACGCTTTATACCCGCTTTTTAACGAGTAACAAAACAACGCGCGGGTAAAACGATTTCCGAAAATTTCCAAAATAATTTTAAAATTCTCAGAATAATACGAACTTATTAAAATATAAGTTTCATAATTTTTAAAGATTCCCATAATTAAATATGGATTTTAGCATTTAACACACTCATAAAATCATTTAAAATGAATAATTAACGAAATATTGATTTCTCAATTTTATAAATTCCTAAAAATAATTATTGAAATTATAAAATTAGAAAACAAATTTTAAAGACAATCCAAATATTTATGGAATTAAAATTACAATAAAATCACTTTTACAAGCGAAATAAAATCATATGACTCACCAATAAATAAATAAAAAAAAAATATTTCCAACCACATATCCACAAATCATAAATAATCAAATAACAGCCAGTAACCGCTGCCAAAATAAATACACACTCTTTTATTTATTTACTTAAACTTTTATTACACTTCCAAATATTAGAAATAAAATAAAAATAAAAATAAAAATACACGAGTCGTTATATCATTTCCCCCTTAAAAAGATTTTGTCCCCAGAATCTAACTCAACTAAACAAATGAGGATATTTATCAAGCATATCTGATTCTAGTTCCCAGGTAGACTCTTCTACCCTAGGGTTTCTCCAAAGCACTTTAACTATAGGAATAGATTTATTTCTAAGTACACGCTCATTACGATCTAATATTTGGATTGGCTGCTCCACATAGGATAAATCCGATTGAAACTCGATTGGTTCATATTCAATTACTTGATTCGAGGCAGGAATATACGGCTTCAACATTGACACATGAAATACATTATGGATATGTTGCCATTGCGGGGGTAACGCTATCTCGTATGCCACTTTTCCTATTTGCTTCAAAACTTCAAATAGTCCTATATATCTCGGACTCAGTTTACCCTTCTGACTGAACCGAACCAATCCCTTCCATGGAGAAACTTTTAGTAATACCAATGATCCTATTTCAACTCTTATGTCTTTTCGATGCAAATCTGCATTCTTTTTCTGTCTATTCTGCGCGGCTTCCAATCTTTTCTGAATTAACACCACTGCTTCTTTTGTCTGCTGCACTAATTCAGGTCCTAACACTTTCTTTTCTCCTTTCTCATCCCAGTATAGAGGTGATCTACACTTTCGTCCATA
This sequence comes from Apium graveolens, assembly GCF_009905375.1. Taxonomy (NCBI): domain Eukaryota; kingdom Viridiplantae; phylum Streptophyta; class Magnoliopsida; order Apiales; family Apiaceae; genus Apium; species Apium graveolens. The sequence continues at coordinate 26,681 of NW_027418380.1, forward strand.
TAAAGCTTCGTAGGGTGGCATTCCAATGCTGGCATGGTAACTATTATTATAGGAAAATTCTATTAATGGTAAATGGTCGTCCCAACTTCCCTTGAAATCCAAAACACATACCCTTAACATATCTTCGATTGTCTGAATCGTTCTCTCACTTTGGCCATCAGTTTGAGGATGATAAGCGGTGCTCATATTTAATTTAGTTCCTAAACACTCTTGAAACTTTGTCCAAAATCTTGAATTAAATCTTGGATCTCGATCTGATACTATAGACACAGGTATCCCATGCTTGGAAACTATCTCATCTAAATATATTTTAACTAGCTTTTCCAGAGAATACTTTTCATTAATTGGGAGGAAATGCGCTGATTTGGTCAATCTATCAATAATTACCCAAATGGCATCGTGATTTGATCTTGTCTTCTGCAAGCCTACCACAAAATCCATTGCAATTTCTTCCCACTTTCACTGTGGAATTTCTAGAGATTGCAATAATCCACTGGGTCTTTGGTGCTCTGCTTTTACTCTCTGACACACGTGACACTTGCTAATCCACTCCGTAATCTCTTTCTTCATTCCTGGCCACCAGAAGTGTTTCTTTAAATCTTGGTACATCTTCGTGCTACCAGGGTGAATAGAAAACCTAGAATTGTGCGCTTCATGCAATATTTCATTCTTTAGTTCTGCTACGTTAGGAACCCAGATACGAGAGGAAAACTTGCATAGACCACGATTATCCTTTTGAGTACATAATTCTTCTCCTGTCAGATCTTCCAATTCTCATTCCATAACTCTTTCTTGACATCTTTTAATCTTTTCCATTAACGCTGGCTGGAAAGTAATCTCGTATAACGATTCTCGGTTTTCACCAGATACTCGAATTTCGATTTCCATCTTTTCCAAGTCCTGTGCTAATTCATTCACGATACGGGCCATGTTTAATTTTTCTTTTCTACTAAGGGCATCAGATACCACATTAGCCTTACCTGGGTGATAGTTAATTGAACAGTCATAGTCCTTAATCAACTCCAACCATCTCCTTTGTCTCATGTTTAAGTCCTTTTGGGTGAATATATACTTTAAGCTTTTATGATCCATGTAGATATCACACTTCTCTCCGTACAAGTAATGACGCCATAACTTCAAAGCAAACACTATAGCCGCCAACTCAAGATCATGAACTGGATATTTTTGCTCGTGGGACTTTAACTGCCTAGACGCATACGCAATAACCTTATCATGTTGCATTAGCACACAACCTAATCCTTTAAGAGAAGCATCACTGTAAATCACGAAATTCCCGGTTTCATCTGGTAATGCTAACACTGGTGATGTCACTAGTCTTTTCTTTAGCTCTTGAAAGCTTTCTTCACATTTCTCCGTCCAAACAAATCTCTCATTTTTCCGTGTCAGCTTGGTCAACGGGGTTGCAATCTTGGCAAAGTCCTTCACAAATCTTCGGTAATAGCCTGCTAATCCAAGAAAACTTCTAATTTCCGTCGGGGTCTTTGGTTGCTCCCATCTGGATACCGCTTCAATCTTTGCAGGGTCTACCTTAATACCATCTTTACCAACTATATGACCTAAAAACTGAACTTCCTCCAACCAAAATTCACACTTTGAGAACTTAGCATATAATTGTTTTTCTCTCAACCTTTGTAATGCAATCCTTAGATGTCTGGCATGGTCGTCTTTGGTCTTTGAATAGATGAGGATGTCATCAATAAATACAATAACAAATTTATCCAAGTACTCCTTGTACACCCGGTTCATTAAATCCATAAAAGTTGCTGGCGCATTAGTCAACCCAAATGACATCACTAGTAACTCGTAATAGCCATATCTGGTTCGAAAAGCAATCTTCGGTATATCTTCAGGCTTGATCTTCAACTGATAATAGCCCGATCTTAAGTTGATCTTAGAAAAACAACATGCTCCTTTCAGTTGATCAAATAAATCATCAATCCTGGGTAGGGGTACTTATTCTTCACGGTTAACTTATTCAATTCTCGGTAGTCAATACACAATCTCATGCTTCCATCTTTCTTTTTCACAAACAATACTGGCGCACCCCACGGAGATACACTTGGTCTGATGATCCCTTTATCCAAAAGTTCCTGAAGTTGTTTAACTAGTTCTTTCATTTCTACTGGGGCCATACGGTAAGGTGCCTTTGAAACTGGTTCTGCTCCCGGATTCAAATCAATAGAAAACTCAATCTCCCGATCTGGTGGTAATCCTGGTAACTCGTCTGGAAACACATCTAAAAATTCATTAACTACCGGAATCTTCTTCAATTCGGGTATTCTCTTCTCAGTGTCCACAACATGAGCTAAGTATGCTTCACAAACTTGTCTTAATAACTTCTTTGCTTCCAAGATAGAAAGAAATTGCTTGTCCTGTTTTTGTCCTTGATAAACTATTCTTTTGTTGTCTTCTGAGTATAACAAAACTTTCTTTTTCTTACAATCAATATTTGCCTTATGCCGAGACAACCAATCCATTCCTAAAATTATATCAAACTCTCCTAACTGAAAAGGTATTAGATCCACCAAAAAGAAATGCCCGCAAATTTTTATTTGACATCTAGGGCAGAACTAGTTTACTGAGACTTTATCCTGATTAGCTACCTCTATTGATAAGGGTTCATCTAAATTTTCCAACATCAAATTTATTTTACTTACACATTCTTTAGATATAAAGGACTTAGATGCTTCTGAATGAAATAAAACCTTAACAGGCACTGAATTTAGAGAAAACGTACCTGCAACCACATCTGAGTCTTGAGCATTAGATTTCTTGGTCATTTTAAAGGTTCTGGCTCTCGCTGTACTAGTTGCTGGTCCTTGAGATTCATTACCTCCTACATTACCCTGAGTAGCCGTCTTGCAGTTTCTGGAGATGTGCCCAACCTTACCACACCTGAAGCAAGTGACTCCGACATTTCCTGGGTTACATTCTGAAGCGTAATGACCCTTTTTATCGCATTTAAAACACTGGACATCCTTCCGACACAGACCACTATGCTTTTTACCACATAACTTACAATCCACAACTGGTCTGGTTGACTGGACTGGGGCGGAGGCAACTGAAGTGACACCTGAATTTGTTTGAGCCATACCTTGCCTTCTAAATCTCTGATTCTTATTCCGGCCAAACTTCCTTGGGAACTTCTGACTGGACTCTTCCTGGTCTGCATTAGCTGTACCACTTTCAAACTTTCTTTTCCGATCACCCCTTTCCTTGGAGGCCAACTTCTGATCACTCTCTATCACCAGGGCGGCTTGAACTACAGAGGTATATGTCTTAAGTTGCAAGACTACCACTCCGCTACGAATTTCCGGCTTTAGTCCTTGCTGAAATCTCCTAGCTTTCTGAATCTCAGTGTTTACATATCCAGGGGCTAGTCGAGCCAACTCTGTAAACTTGGCCTCATACTCAGCCACGCTCCTTTCTCCCTGCTTCAATTCTAAAAACTCTACTTCCAACTGAATCTGTAAACAATCTGGAAAATAATTTTCTAGGAACAGCTCCGTGAATCTACCCCAAGAAACAGGGCCTTCTCCTTCTAAAGCACACGCAGATTCCCACCAAAAACTTGCTTCACCCTTCAGAAAATAACTGGCATAATCTGATTTAGAATCATCACTCACCTGAGTAAGGGTGAAGGCTTTCTCCATTTCTTTAAGCCAAATTCTAGCAGCAATCGGGTCTATCTCGCCCTTAAACTCTGGGGGTTTAACTGACTGAAAAGACTTGAAACTAATAGTCTGGTTCGGTTCTCTTGGTTGGGGTTGATGTTGAAGCTATAACTGTTGTTGGATTTGTTGATGTTGTTGTTGTATAAATTGCTGCTGTTGTTGCTGCTGTTGTAGGAATTGTTGTTGCTGCTGCTGGAATTGTTCTTGCTGCTGAGCCATCTGATTAGACTATTGGCGCAGCAAATCTAGTAATCCATCCATGACTGGGCCCCCTTCAGAGTTCCTACTAGAGGAATTGGACGGGAAATTTTTCTTGGGAGGCATTCTCCTGAAACACAACAAAAACGTTTTATATGAAAATTGTGCCCCCGGGTAGCAACAGTTTTATGCATCAGGAGAATGCAGTCGCAATTAAATATTCCCTTCCCTGTTTATTTGGGGTCCACCCATGATGCATAACCAAATTTGACAATCCAGAAACAATTACAACAATAACAATAACAGCAATAACGAAAGTGCAATAAAATAAAACCGACAACCGTAACATCAGAAAATAGTAGTACAACAACAGTACAAATCCATCTAACAACTACAGTACAACAATCATAGCATACTAAGTACACAACAAAATTGGCTGTCATAGCAACCCCGCCTAATACAAGCTACAATACAAAGAAAACATACATAAGAAAAACATCCACAAAACTCCTACAACTAACTCCGAGCTCTGTATCTCACTCCTGCAAGTCTAAACTAGCCACTGCCACTGTCACCAATGGATCCAAACTCAAATACCAACCAGTTCACAAGATCCTGGTACTGAAATAAAATAAAAATAAAAATACACGAGTCGTTATATCTTCTTACGTTTGTCTTAATCTTCTTTCCTTTCAATCAGCCGCCTTCCTTATCTGAAAGTTTCCTTTAAGTCCTGATATTATCTCCTGATAAATATCTCCTGAACCTTAAGTACTGATAACTTAAGTTCCGACTTCAGTATAAGTGTTGATTTCAGTTAAGTGCTGATTTCAGTTAATTACTGATTTGTCCTATTTAAGTAAGATCTGAAAACTAAACACAAATCATATTAGACATGATATTATCATATATATCTAACACGAAAAATTTGAAATTATAAACCAAGAACATTAAACTCGATGTTGTAAATTACTTAATCTCGTTTTGAGATGTTGATATCAATCTAAAGAGGATTGTGTTAGGTCATACACACTGTAGAAGGGGATTGAATACAGTGTATAATACAATCAAATCGAATTAAAAACATAAGTATGTAACAAAGAATAATCTTATTAATAAAATAGTATTGCAATGGAACCGTTCTCTCTCAGTGATGAACAAATATCACGAGAGCTGCTAGGGTTACAATGAATAATATTCTCGATAATGATAACACATCTAGTGTAAACCCTATGTTGTGTTTATATACCACACAGTTACAAGATAATCTCTAATTGATATCAAATATAATTCTATATCCTAAAATATATCAATTAGTTATCTTTTCCTCCAAGTCTTCTATTATTCATAGAATTCTTCTCCATGCATATCTCTTCTTATTTTAGTCTTGATCTTCTTTCCCTTTAATCAGCCGCCTTCCTTATCTGAAAGTCTTTTTAAGTCCTGATATTATCTGTTGTGAATATGTTGTGTACTTGATGATCACTTAAACAAAACATCTAAGTAGATTTTACTTAGTGAAATAATGTAGCACTCGACGGATAAGAATTATAGTCCCGACGGATAACTCATTATAGTCCCGACGGATGATTAACTTATTATCCATCGAGTGATTAGCTTATGTAATAATAAGTTTGTAGCACAGTGATGTATGCACCTTTGTATAGAATCTGTAGTAGCATATAAGTCATGTTGACTTTAACTAGATATGCAGAATAGGTTGATTAATTGTACATAAGTAATGTCTTGTAATTCTGTATAAGTGAAATGAAGTCAAGTGCCAAAATAGCTACCGACGGATGATTAACAAAGCCTTCGACGGATGATCAAATGACTATCAACGGATGTTTAACATAGCAGTCGACGGATGATCAATCAAGTCATCAATGGATGATCTGAAAGTCGACGGATGATCATATCAAGAATTCAAACATCAGTTGAACAGTGAAAGCTGACACACAGCCGTCGAGTTGGATACAAACACATTGTGGAAGCCCATTAACTGGGTAATAGAGGACAAAAAACAGCAAAGATTAAGACTATTAGATTTTATATTTGTTCAGTCTTTTTCACTTTGTAATCTTGGTATTATATAAACCAAGAGAGTAGCAAATAGAAAAAGAACTGAGATAGCTGAGAGAAACTCAAAAATAGAGAAATCTTTGTAAGCATAATCTTTAGCATTTCCTGTATTCTCAGTAGTTCTATTTTGTAAGCAGCTGTGAGCATTTCTGCACACAGAGTCCTCTCGATATATTATATATATCTCTGGTGGAATTGTTTAAATCCACCAGAAAGTTTTTAAAGACTCTTGTTTTTAATTACTTGTGTTTTGATTCATTCAAGTTTATATTCCGCATTGTGCTAATCAAAACAAATATATCAATAATCGAGTTGAACATTTTTATTTCAAGAAAAAGGTTCAAGAATTCCATTCAACCCCCTTCTGTAATTCTTGCTTCATTGTTAAGGGACTAACAATTGGTATCAGAGCAAGCTCTTAATCTACAAAGAATTTAAAGATCAAAACAATTCAGCAAGATGAACAAGAAAGATGTTGGAGTCAAGATTCCTTTTCTTGATAAAGATAATTACCATCATTGGAAGGTAAAGATGCATCTTCACATGCTCTCTCAAGATGAGGCCTATGTGGACTGCATAGAAAGAGGCCCTCATATTTCAATGAGAGCTGCAATAGGAAATGAGCCATCTGTTCCAAAGCGAAGGCATGAATGGTCTGATCCTGACATTGAACAAGTCAGGAAAGATAAAAAGGCCATGAACATTCTGTTCAATGGTGTTGATGCAGACATGTTTGATAACATCATCAACTGCAAGACTGCCAAGGAAGTTTGGGACACAATACAGATAATCTGTGATGGTACTGAGCAAGTAAGAGAAAATAAAATGCAGGTCCTGATTCAGCAATATGAGCATTTTCACAATGAAGAAAGTGAATCACTCACTGACATTTTTAGTAGATTCCAAAAACTACTAAATGCTCTTAAGTTGCATGGAAGAGTCTATCAGACTAAAGACTCCTATCTGAAATTTCTCAGATCTCTTCCAAAGGAATGGAAACCAATGACAGTCTCATTGAGAAACTCACAGGATTATAAGGAGTTTACTTTAGAGAGACTGTATGGCATTCTGAAAACCTATGAGCTTGAGATAGAGCAGGATGAAAGAATGGAGAGAGGAAAGAAGAAAGGAGGATCCATTGCACTAGTTGCTGATCTGGAAAAGGAGAAGGAAGTGAAGATGGAAGCTGTGGAATCAACTTTAGAGGTCTGTGAAAGCAAGGGTAAGGGACTAGCTACAGAAAATGAAGATTCATTGAGCCAAGATGACATGGATGACATTGATGAGCACCTAGCATTCCTTTCAAGAAGATTTGCCAAGCTCAAGTTCAAAAAAAACTTTGGAGCAGCCAAGCCAAATAGAAACATGGTGGATAAGTCAAAATTCAAATGTTTCAAATGTGGCTTGGCAGGGCATTTTGCAAATGAGTGTAGAAAGTCAGATTCCAGTAAGAAAAGATTTGAGTTTGTAGATTACAAGCAAAAATACTTTGATCTACTCAAACAAAAGGAAAGGGCTTTTATTACACAAGAGAATGACTGGGCAGTTGATGGCTTGGATGAAGATGAAGATGTCAGCTATGTCAATCTAGCCCTTATGGCCAAGTCTGATGAAACAGAGACAAGTTCCTCAAGCAATCAGGTAATCTCTACAAACCTTGCATGTTTATCTAAAGCTGAGTGTAATGATGCCATAAATGACATGTCTACAGAATTGTGTCATTTGTGTGTTACACTTAAGTCCCTCACTAAAGAAAATGCTAAAATCAAAGAAAACAACTTGTTTTTAAGTGAGAGGAATAATGTGCTTGAGTCTCAGTTTGTTGAGTTTGAAAAACTAAAGATTAAGTGTAGGATTGCCAAGGAGGAATTAACTGAGTCCTTGAAAAAGGAAGAAGTTTTAAAGAAGCAGCTCGATCGTAAACAAGAGATGATTAAAGCATGGAAAACATCCAGAGATGTTCATGCTCAAATCACCAAGGTTCAAGGAATTGAGTCTTTTTGTGATGAAGCCTGGAAAAAGAATAAGGAGAAACTATAACCTATTTTGGTAGATGGGTTGCTGACAGATGTAGACTCGACGGATAATGAGGACTATTCATCGGATAACAAAAAGTGTTATCCGTCGAATGATAAAAATCCTCATCCGTCGGCTGTAAGAAAACCCATTAGCAAAGCCAAATTAACCAAGCTAAATGATAAGTATGGGTCTGTTTCCAAGAACTTTGTTTCAGGAGAGTCAAGTCAAGCTAAGAAAGGGAAAAAGGCTAATGTTGGTCACATGACTGTCAAACAGTTAAGTGACAGACTTGAGAAAATAGAGGTAAAAACAGAAACTAAAAAGAAAAACAATAGGAATGGTAAAGTAGGGATTAACAAACACAATAACTACACACCTGATAAATATGCTCCTAGAAAGATTTGTGTCAAGTGTGGTAGTGTAAATCATTTGTCTGTTAATTGCAAATCTGCCATGCCTACTCCCATGTCTGTTCAGTCTAAATTTCCTAACATGAATGCCATGCCTCCCATGCCTGTTAATGCTATGCCTACACAGAATATGAATGCACAATTGGCTAATATGCCATTTGCACCTAATCCATATTATGCTGCATACAATATGCCTCAAATGCCATTTAGCATGACTTACTGGAATAACATGTTTGCACCAAGCATGCCATTTCCTGTTAGCCATAACATGCATGATAATTCTGTTGCATCTAGTGGTTTCAAACGCCCAACCCAAATGACTAAGGAAGAATCTGAAATTCCTAAGTCAAATGAGTTAAGACCTAAGAAACAGAAGAAGAAAGCTAACAAAGCAGGACCCAAGGAAACTTGGGTACCAAAATCAACTTGATTTGATTTTGATGTGTGCAGGGAAACAGAAGGAATCTTTGGTACTTGGATAGTGGTTGTTCAAGACACATGACTGGTGATTCTACCCTGCTCACAGAATTTAAGGAGAGAGCTGGCCCAAGTATTACTTTTGGAGATGACAGCAAAGGATATACTGTGGGATATGGCTTGATTTTAAAGGACAATGTCAATAATTGAAGAGGTTGCCTTAGTGGATGGTCTCAAACACAATCTGTTGAGTATCAGCCAACTTTGTGACAAAGGCAACTCAGTAACCTTCAACAAAGAAGCCTGTGTTGTGACTAACAATCAAAACAATAAAGTGGTTATCACTGGTGTGAGAAGAGGAAATGTGTATCTAGCTGACTTCAACTCAACTAAAGCAGAATCTGTAACTTGTCTTCTCAGTAAAGCAAGTCAAGATGAAAGTTGGCTATGGCACAAGAAGCTATCCCATCTAAACTTCAAGACCATGAATGAGCTGGTAAAGAAAGAGCTAGTAAGAGGCATTCCTCTAGTGGAGTTTACAAAGGATGGACTGTGTGATGCCTGCCAAAAAGGGAAGCAGATCAAAGCATCATTCAGGAAGAAACTTGATTCAACAATTGAAGAGCCTCTGCAACTGCTTCACATGGATTTGTTTGGACCAATCAATGTATTGTCAAATTCAAAGAAAAGATTTTGCCTAGTAATTGTAGATGATTTCTCAAAGTTCTCTTGGACATATTTCCTAAAGTCTAAAGATGAGGCTAGTGAAATCATCATCAATCACATAAGGCAAGTTAACAATCATCCTGATTTCAAAGTTAGAAGAATCAGGAGTGACAATGGAATTGAGTTCAAAAACTATGTCATGAGAGCATTTTGTGAGGAAAATGGGATCTTGCATGAGTTTTCAGCAGCAAGGACTCCACAACAGAATGAAGTAGTGGAAAGAAAGAACAGATCTCTTATTGAAGCTGCAAGAACAATGCATGAAGAATCAAAATTACCAACTTATTTCTGGGCTGAAGCTGTAAACACTGTATGCTACACTCAGAATATCTCTCTGATTAATCAAGCAAGATGCATGACTCCTTATCAATTGTTCAAGAACAAGAAGCCAACTCTAAACTTTCTTCATGTCTTTGGCTGTAAATGCTATATTCTGAGAAATCAACCTGATCAATATGGGAAGTTTGATGCTAAAGCAGATGAAGGAATTTTTGTTGGATATGCTGTTGATAAAGCATATAGAGTCTACAATCTAAGAACCAACATTGTTATTGAATCTATACATATTATGTTTGATGATAAAAAAATTGAAGGACTAAAAGATGGAGATTACCATGAAAGCCTCAAATTCGACAATGTTGAGATGGTCAGTGATAAAAGTGATGATGAGAGTAATTAAGAAACAGTGTCTAAGGATAATGCAGACAAATCTACCACCAATGAAGTACATAACTCAACATCCGTCGAGTTACATAATGCTTCATCCGTCGGAAGGCAATCTGTGTTATCCGTCGGAAGACAACCTGCCTCATCCGTCGGTACTCAAAATTCACCATCCGTCGGGTTATCTAAAGGAGCAGGAAATCAAGGAAGGTCACCTATAGAAAGTACCCCTTTCTCAAATCAAAGATCCACAAACTCAGGGGGAGTTTCTAGCAATCAAAACTCAATCACACATTAAGACAACATTGAGGTCTCTTCATCTAGAGCTAATCTACCTCAACCAAGGAAATGGACAAAAGATCACCCCTTTGAACTGATTATTGGTGATGTTTCTTCTAGAGTTCAAACCAGGAGAGCAACTCAAGAAGAATGTCTATACAGCAGCTTTCTGTCAAAGGAAGAACCAAAGAAGGTAGAAGAAGCCTTGTTAGATCCTGATTGGATTTTAGCTATGCAGGAGGAGCTAAACCAATTTGAAAGGAATAAAGTATGGAAGCTGGTACCCAAGCCTAAAGGAAAGAATCCAATAGACACCAAATGGGTATTCAGAAACAAGATGGATGAAAATGGCATAGTAGTAAGGAACAAAGCCAGATTGGTTGCTAAAAGCTATTGCCAACAAGAAGGAATAGATTTTGATGAAACATTTGCTCCTATTGCAAGACTTGAAGCCATCAGAATCTTCTTAGCCTATGCAGCCCATGCCAATTTCAAAGTCTATCAAATGGATGTCAAAAGTGCCTTTCTGAATGGAGATTTGGAGGAAGAAGTGTATGTTAGTCAACCTTCTGGCTTTGAAGATCTAAATTTTCCAGAGTATGTCTATTATCTACTGAAAGCACTTTATGGACTGAAGCAAGCACCTAGAGCCTGGTATGACACTTTATCAAAGTTCCTTTTGGAAAATCACTACACAAGAGGTACTGTAGATAAAAATTTATTTTTCAGAAATGTTAATGGCTCTAGCATACTTGTTCAAATTTATGTAGATGATATTATCTTTGGCTCTACAGATGAGAAACTTTGTAAAAAGTTTGCCAAACTGATGCAAAGTAAGTATGAAATGAGTATGATGGGAGAACTAACTTACTTTCTTGGTTTACAAGTTAAGCAAGTTAGTGATGGAATATTCATTAGTCAAACTAAATATATTTTTGATCTTTTAAAGAAGTTTGATCTAATGGATTGTACATCTGCAAAAACTCACATGGCCGCTGCAACTAAGCTTGAAGTAAACACTACTGAAAAGTCTGTGGATATTTCAAGCTATAGAGGCATGGTTGGCTCACTTCTGTACTTAACAGCTAGTAGGCCAGATATAATGTTTGCTACATGTTTATGTGCTAGATTTCAGGCTGATCCTAGAGAATCTCACTTAGTAGCTATTAAGAGAATTTTCAGATATCTCAAGGGAACACCAAAACTTGGCATTTGGTACCCTAGAGATTCTGGTTTTGATCTAACTGGTTATTCAGATGCAGATTATGCAGGTTGTAGAATTGATAGAAAAAGTATAACAGGAACCTGTCAATTTCTAGGAAACAAGCTTGTGTCCTGGTTCAGTAAAAAGCAAAATTCAGTTTCTACTTCTACAGCTGAAGCTGAATATATTATTGCTGGCAGTTGCTGTGCACAGATTTTATGGATGAAAAATCAATTGCTAGACTATGATTTGCAAGTTGAGAGGATTCCTATTTTCTGTGATAACACAAGTGCAATTGCCATCACTAAAAATCCAGTGCAACATTCAAGGACAAAGCACATAGATATCAAGTACCATTTCATAAGGGAACATGTAATGAATGGTAATGTAGAGTTACATTTTGTTCCAAGTGAGAAGCAACTTGCAGATATTTTTACCAAGCCACTGGATGAATCCACCTTTTCGAGGTTGGTAAGTGAGTTAGGTGTGCTTAATTACTCTTGAATTTATCTGAGTTATTTTGCAAGTTGAAAAGTAGCCAGAAATTTAACTGAATTTTTAGTCATGGATGAAATTTTGGCTAAGTCAAAATTTGCATCTCGACGGATGACCATTATCCATCGAGTTGAGTCATCCGTCGATATACAGTGTGCAAATAAAAATCAATTATTTTCCTGGAATCTTTTAAAACTCGACGGATAACAGTTTATCCTCATCCGTCGAAGTGTCTAAATCTTAACCGTTAATTCCCTGAACATTATCCATCGAGTATACTTACAGTTTGTAAGCATTACACGACGTATAATGAGTGGAATTTTTACAGTTTATTTTTAAAATGGCTAATTTAGGCAATTTCTATTGGGTAATTTACTTCTCTTTGTTATTTTTATCCGTTGTTTTTGAGCAAAGTATAAAAGCTTATTTCATTCTAATCATTTTCTTTTATCATTCTCAAATTCAACTGTGTTTATTTCATTCTCTCTCAAGCAAAAATCTTCTTTCTCTTTAAGCTTTAATTCTCTAACAATGGCACCCGTAGTAAAGATCATGTCACGGACTGGATTCATCTATGAGAAGAATAACTTCACTGCTTTGGTCAATAAGGGTATCCAGCAATCAGAAGACTATCACAGGATGATGGACTTCGTGAAAAACTGTAAACTAAGTTATGCCATGCTGGAATCACCCACAATTTACTGTGAAGTTGTTGAAGAGATGTGGACAACAATAATCTACAACTCTACTGAGAAAACCATCACTCTAACTATCAAAGGTAACGAGTTCTGTATTAATAGTGATATAATAAAAGCATGTTTCAAGATTCCTGATGATAATGTAACTGCACCATACACTGACACTGATATTGTCAATATGCTTAATTCCATTCATTATGCACTTCCTACTACAAAACTAAGTGACATTAGAAGACTAGGTCTTAGGAAGGAATGGAGTTACATGTGTGATGTTGTAACTAAAGTCTTTTCTGAAAAAATCAGTAATTTTGATTCTGTGAACATTTCCATGCTTAACATGCTATACATGCTAGTTACAGACAAATTTTACAATTTCAGTGACCTTATTGTGTATGAGTTAGGTTTTAAACTAGGTGACTTAGCCAAAAGAGGAAAGAATGTTTAATATGCTAGATTTTTTATGCTTTTGTCTAACCATCTTTGTCAAGAGATTGTACTTGAAAACCCAAACAACAAATTGGCTTGTTGGGTTCAAGAGAGAAGAATCATTGCAGACTTGAACAGAGCCAACCATCACAGGGATGTGCCAATGTTCTATTTCCCTGCAATGTAGACACCTCAGGTAAGTGAGGTAAGTTCATCCATACCCTCAACCATTCCAATCTCCTCTAATTCTTTGAGTTCAGGCATAGCTATGGTAACTGTGACAATGACCAAACAGTTGCCTACCAAAGCTGCCAAAACAACTGTAATTTCCAAATCCAAATCAAAGAAAACCCCCTCTGATATCTCTCAAAAGGTACCAGTTGAAAAATCTACCAAAGCCAAAGAGGGGAGTGTGAAGGAGGGACAGATAGGTGAGGGAAGGGGTGAAGATCAAAGAAACCCCAAGGATAAGGTTGGAGAGATGAGTGAACCCCAGCCCAGCCACACTGCAGTTTCCCAACAAACTGCAGTGCTTAAAAAGGATAAAAGCTCACGTCTAGCTGCATCCTCCCAAAAGGATGTGGCTATTGAACAAAGCTCTCATCCAAGAGCACAGGCCAAGAGGGTTAGGGACACAAGCTCACCCCAAACTTATACTAGAAAGAAGAAATCCAAAACAACTGGGGATGCACAGGGCACACATACAGTGCAAACTGGTGCTAAAGACACAGTCCCTGCACCTTCTCAAATTTAGATTGATGTGGCTCCAATAAATGTGGAGTCACAGCCAAAATCTCTCATTATAGAAGCCACTGAAACACCATACTCACCAACTAACTCACTGGAAGTGGACATGATAAACACTTTAATTCCTGATTCCCCTTCTTTAACTCTATTGGGGAAGCCAAAATCTAGTGCAAGTGAGCATCATCTTTTAGATGATTTGTTGGCTCACTTGCCAATTCTTTCAGATACTATTGTGACATCTGTGCCTCAAATAACTTCAATCAACACAGAGTCAACAATAGTTTTTTTCCCACCTCATTCATTTCTACTCTCTCGATGGATATTGCTCATCCGTTGAGTAGTGATTGTATCCCGACGGATAAGCTTAACAGCAGTTATCCATCGGATAACTTTACCACTCTCCCGACGGATATCACTTATCCGTCGAGTGTCTCTGCACAACTTCAAACTTCAATAATTTCAAGTACAGAAGATTTAGTGGTAATACAATCACTCTTACGACTGAGAGAGGAGAGTGCATTGAGTGAGAGGCTGGGTTGCTCCCAGGCAAAAGGAGAGGAAAAGAGTGAATTTTAGCAATCCATTTCTTCACGATTGGCAAAAGTGAGTGAGAGGAGTCCTACCTTAGTAGGTGAAGGTGAGGGTGTGAGGGTGGGGAGCCAGGGTGAGACCCTGATGCAACAAAAGAGAGAATATGAGAGAAAGGCAGGTACAGGAGAAATAAAGATGGATCCAGCCATTGCTAGTGAGTCGATGATTGTGGATGATGCTGAAAAGGAAAGACAATTTCAGCAACATTACAAAGCTGTAATTGATAACATTTCCTTGGATGCTGACACTTTTACTCACCCTGTTCCAGCCTATCAATTGTTGGCTGTTCAGGGCAAAGTGGAGGCAGAGCAGACTTTGAATTTAGTGCATACCACAGAATCTCTTCAAAAAGATAAAGCTGCTTTTAATAGGATGCCTTCTCAAGCTGGAGAGCCATCTGAAGAATTTGGAGTAAATTCTAATGATGATGACTCTGGTTCTTTGGATGGAAGCATGAACTTAGGGGGAGCTGAAGGCCCAAGTTCTGCTTTAAGTTTACCTGAATGGGCATGGGCAAAGGAATCTACACCAGGACAATTTGAGGTGTCTTTGGTCAAACAAGTAATGGCTATTCAACAGGCCCTTCAGGAAGCTTCAGATGCTGGTACCAAGGCTGTTCTTCAAGCTCACCTAGACTCTCTACATCTAATGAAGATCCAGCACTTAAGACAGAATCTCAGTGTGGATGAAGTGAAAAGAGATATAGCTGACTTGAAGACTATAACTTTGAGAAACTGGATTCAGTAATGCCATATAGTACCATGCAAGATCTACTACTAAGATTGAGGAGAGAATCAGACTCTAAAAAGAAGCTAGCCAAACTGGAAAACAGAGTTCAAGTTATTGAAGATTCAGTGGCTATTCTTCTTCAAAATCAACAGACTCAGACAAATCTTCTCATGCAACTGGCTAAAGCACAAGGCCTAACTCCTCAACTTGATGATAACAAAAAGGGGGAGAGAGAATCAAGTAAGGGGGAGAAAGGACCAACAGAGGGGGAGAAACTTCAAGTACAAATCAGCAAAGTAATTGTACCTTTAATTACTATCTCCAAGCCACCAGTTGCAGATGGTATAGATCTAATTGAAGCTGCAGCAGCAAATTTGAAAGTTGCTGAAAAAGGAAAGTTGAGTTTAATCAACTGGGAAAAGATTGATGAGGAAATTCAGAAAAAGTTTGAACTAGTCAAGGAGCCAGTTAAGTCAGCCATCCATCACTCTCATGTCAAGCCAATCAGTGTGAATGAGATGAGCATGAACTATCTGGAGAAAGGATAATCTTCCTGCATCAACTCACAAAAGGCTGAAATAATTCTTAAACCAAGGGCAAATTATCCAAAGTCATCTTTGAAGAATCCCTTGGACACTGTGAATGAGACACCCAAGCCTGATGAAAAGAAGCTTCTGTCAAGATCCATTATCTTCTATAAAGATCCAGCTGATTCAGCCTCAAAAAGGAGAATTGCTAAGATATTCAGAAATGGAAATGAAATTTGTGTGGTAGCTGGACATCCATAGTTTGCTCAAGCAAAGAAAGAAGAAAAAGCCAGATTAAAGCAGGAAAAGAGGCAAGCTGCTCTAGATGCAAAGAAGTCTAAACAAAAGAAATAACAGATTGCTATCTTGGCCAAGCTACAGGCTGTAAACTCTTCCCAACAAATTCCCTCTCAACCATCTGAAGCTGCTGAATCAAAGAAGAAGATTGAAGAACAGAAGAAATCCCAAAGAAAGAAAGAACTGGCTAGAAGAACAAAAAGGAAACTGGATGTTGTTGACAAGAAATTGGAAGATCAATTTCCTAAGGAATCCACTCAAGCTAAAACTCAAGCATCAAAGCCCTTTGTGGTATTCGAAGACATAAGGGTGGTGGACCCCTATAGGAATATACATGGAGAGCCTATTGTGCCAAAGGATGAGCCAATAGAGTGGGATAAATTACCAATTCCTGACTTCAACTTGCCAATCCTTACCAAGCCAAAAAGGATAAAATCAAGGGCAGTCAAGAAAGTGAAGTTGTCACCTCTCAAATCCAAGATAGTACCTAAAGCTCAACCCAAGGTCAACAGGGGAGACTACTTGTACTTGTGTGACATCAAAGAATTCTCAGATCTAAACCTTTATCTGGATGAACTGGATGAAGTAAGGGCAATTGATGCATACAGAAACCTACATGAAAGGTTGGTGTTCAAGTACAAAGGAGGAAGGGAGATTCAGTGGCCTCTTCACAGGATACTTCAAGAAATCCAAGCTGTGTTGATCAAAGTCTATGCATCCTTCAAAAAAAACTTTGGGTTCAATATAACTGCAAGAAGACTAGTATTAAAGAAGATTGAAGAGCTGAGGAGTATTAGAGCTAAAGATGCACTCCCAAAGACTCTAATCATCCCATACACAGGGAGAAGAGTGCATCTAAGGCCCTACTAGCTGATGGAATTCATGGATGACAAGGGTGTGAGAAGATTCTTCAGACTAGAAGACCAATTGAGTATCTCTAGCAATGAGACTCTCTTGGAAATGCAAGAAATGCTAGATCTCTCAGAATCTGATGAACTAGAATTCCACAGGCAGCTCCAGAATCAAATTGAAGAAAACAACAGAAAGCTTGGAAGAAGATCCAGACCTTCAAGAAACTAGAAAAACCTGCTCAGGCTAGAGGAGCATCTTGAACTGACTGTGAGCCAAACCTTGTACATTTTGTTTAATTGAAGCACTTTCAGTTTTATCTACTTATCTTTAAAGATATAAGTTTAGGATGTTTTGTTATCATCAAGTGTCTCTTAATTTATGGCTACAATTCCAGTAGACATAAATTGGGGGAGATTGTTGTGAATATGTTGTGTACTTGATGATCACTTAAACAAAACATCTAAGTAGATTTTACTTAGTGAAATAATGTAGCACTCGATGGATAAGAATTATAGTCTCGACGGATAACTCATTATAGTCCCGACGGATGATTAACTTATTATCCATCGAGTGAGTAGCTTATGTAATAATAAGTTTGTAGCACAGTGATGTATGCACCTTTATATAGAATCTGTAGTAGCATATAAGTCATGTTGACTATAACTAGATAAGCAGAATAGGTTGATTAATTGTACGTGAAATGAAGTCAAGTGCCAAAATAGCTACCGACGGATGATTAACAAAGCCTTCGACGGATAATCAAATGACTATCAACGGATGTTTAACATAGCAGTCGACGGATGATCAATCAAGTCATCGACGGATGATCTGAAAGTCAACGGATGATCATATCAAGAATTCAAACATCAGTTGAACAGTGAAAGCCGACACACAGCTGTCGAGTTGGATACAAACACATTGTGGAAGCCCATTAACTGGGTAATAGAGGACAAAAAGCATCAAAGATTAAGACTGTTAGATTTTATATTTGTTCAGTCTTTTTGTGTTACAACCGGTATTTTCGTGTAATATTATTTGTGGATTTGGTATAATATTAAAGCCGAATGAAATATATTCAATGATTGTACGCTTATGTGAGTGAAAATTTCTGCATTATAAATTTGCTTTATGTAGTATATGATTTTTCAAAGCAAGAGTTTATTTAAATTCTTTATTTTTGATTTATAAGGAATATTCTAAGCCTTGGAAAAATTTTCTTTTAATAGGGATTTTGTTCACAAATTTTGAAAATGATTTTAAAAAGTCTCTAAAAATCCAAGTTATTTTATGGTATAAATTTTATAATTTTTGAACTTGTATTTTATTTTATAAAAATAAATCTTTATAAATTTTATTTGTTATAATTAGCAAATTACATAGCTATCCTTGCATGCAAATACTCTTCCATTTAACTAAGGGGCAAGGAAGACATTTCCAACCCCACTCACTTTCATTTTACTAACCAAGTTACCACTTTGTCCTTGCATGCAAATCTACCTAACTTTAGCTAGAAGGATACTTGTGTCATTTTTTAAATCCACTCACTTGGGGTCAAATAAAAAGCATAAAAACCAAACAAATATGATTACCACTTCATTTTTCACTCCACCATTCCACACCTCCCTCCTTCTTTTTTCCCCTCCTCTCGGCTCTCCCCTCTCACTCTCGGCTAAAAGCCGAAACCCCTTCCCCATTTTTTTTCTTCAAGCTTCCACTCTTTATACAAGTAAATGTTACTTCCCATACCATGATCACTCATATTTCAAAGAGTTTTAAATAGAAAGTTTAAGTTTTGAAGTTGCATGTTAAGGTTCTAGTTGGAACTCAAAGTACAACCTTGATTCTTGTGAGTTTAGGGTTGTTTTTGAGAGGACTACAAGGATTGGATAAGTGCCAAGTCTTGAGAGTGAAACTCTTGATGATTAAATGGCCATTCCCATCCATTTCATTCGGCCATGACCATATGGGAGCCGAATGAATGGTCCTTAAGACTATTCTTGTTGCTTAACTCAATTTTTGCATGTTTATGTGATAATAACTTGAATTTTATGGTGAAAATTGGATAAAACTCTTTGCATGCTAAGTGATCATCTAGGTATATCTTATACTAGGTTTGCATGTCAATTTTATGATAGAATATAAGTAGAAAATGTGTTGTTTTGGTTTGCAAAACCCGAGGACATGCATGCATGTGGATTTCTCTTAGAATGTTGTAAGATTTTGATCATTTGGAAAGATTTTGTTAGAAAGCCTTAATTTCAGTAGGAATAATGTGTTAATATTGATTTATGCTTCTTGTTGCATGGTAAAAATTCGTGGTTGTCTTTTATAAAAATGCATATCTTGTTGTTTCAAAAGCATGAAGATTTGTCATTTGTGAAGTGCAGTTTCTTTTGTTTTGCCATAATTGTACCTTAGGTAAGGATGATCTCACCCAAGGTTATTTTAAGAATACGGGAGTTAGTTCAGTAGATTACCATGTATAAGTCTTAGTTTAAGTATTGAGTTGTTGTTAGTTGAGTTTGTCAAGTCAAAAACCTTGGAAAATGAGAGTTATAGTTTCTGCAGAAAATCAGTTTAGTATCCTGAGGTTTAGAATGAGTTTTGACCATGTCATTGATGTGCACTTTGAGGCCCAAGCTACCAGAAGTTATTATTGGGAGTATATAAAAGGTTTTAGGAGTTGGTTGGAGGTTTGCATGTCATTTAGTTAGGTGCACAAGTAGAATAACAGAATCTGTCCAGCAGGGGACAGTTTTGTTGTAACTTAGAAATAGGAAGATTTGACCATGTCAAGGGTACGCCCTCATTAGGCCCTATTGGTCCTTAGTTAGAGGGAGTGTCAGAGAAGTTTTTCCAACCATAGTTCATAGGATATGAGTTAGAACTATGTGTCACAAGTTAATTCAAGTCAGGGCATTTTCTGCCCAGAAAAACAGGGGAACCTTGGACTTTTAGCTTAGGCCCAAGAAGGCCCAAGCCAGGCCCTTGAGCCACATCAATTTTGTGAGATGCCCTTAGGTCAGGAGAGTCTTGTGTAAAAGTTTTGAAGGAAAACTTGTAGTTTAAGAGTGTCTAATGCACTCAAGAAACTATAGTTGTCATTCTGAAATTTGCACCAGTGAGCACTTTCACTTATCACATATTTTTAGAACACTTAGAAGTGAGTATTAGGTCGACCACCATAGTTGTAAGATAGTATAAGGTCAGTAGAGCAAAAGGCACAAGTGAGGGTCAATAGGTTTTGGATAATTTAGGAAAGGCGCATCGAGTTAGGAAGCCAAAATTAGAAGACCTTGTCTAGTTTAGCGACCAAGTGACTTAAGTTGTGAGTCGAGATCATCCAAGCCTAGTGTCGCATTATGGTGTATATGGTGTTATTTGGTATTAATATATGATATGAGAATATGTGGCTATGTGTGTACTTTTTTAATTTAAAGGTGAATATAAAATTAAGTGCATATAGGCCTAAGTGTCATCCGTGTTTAATTTCGGGTTGTAAATAGGTTATGATGGTAGGAAGATATTATAATGAGGATTATTATTTATGTAGGATCTCGAGACGAGGGAAAACTTGCCATAAAGGTCGAGTGAAGCTCTAGTTGTTGCTCCTACCAGTCAGACCAGACCAGCCTTTCTCAAGGCAAGTGATTCAACTTGACCTTCGTATTTACTATAAACAGTTCATATATATCGATGCCATTATCCTGAGTCATTTTGATATGTTTAAATCAAGCGTATCTTTCGTTTATCTTTGAATTATATAGAAATGCCATGAACCCTCGAGTATGTATTGCAAGTAGTTCAAAAGTCTTTTCATGATAGTTAAATGCCATGATAAAATGAAGAGTTGTTATATTACTTGATTGATCCTCTTGATTAACATGCTGATGATTCCTAAGTATTGATATCTCATCCTGATACTTGAACCCCTATAGAACCTTACCTTGAACCCTGAAAGTCAGATACTTATCAAAGTGATTCCTCATTGATTGATACCCCTCTTTCTTATTCTAAAGCTTGATAATTCTGATATATCCTGAGCTAAAAATCATTTCTTCATACCTTAACACCCTTAGTATTCATGAAGCTTACCTCCTTGATGATCCAGCACTTGAACCTTGACGAGAAACCATTGCTTTATGCCCAGTTTGGCAATACCCCTTCATATTATCCATTAGTCCCACCAAATTTTCATGTCCAAGTTCTGACATATGAAAACCTTTTGGTTACCCTAATAGAGTAAAGTTTTGTGAATCATGGCCCTGAGATTTTGTACCATATTTCCCGTGTTTCGAGTTGATCTATAATCCCTTAATAAAAATGTTTACTGTTAAAAGAGATTTTGTTATAATTCGGCATCAGTTTTTAAAATAAATAAAATGTGGGTTTTCAGTCCCAAAGGGGGATAAATGTTTTCCTTGAATAGTGGATCTGGACTGAGACGCGAGTCCTTTCCACACTTATATTAGGCTTAAAAGTTGCCTAGGGATTCCCGTTAATGTTTTAGAACCCAGCGAGGTTCGGGATTACTTCGCGGCTGATCACCAGTTGTAATCCGTAGCGTCATAAAATGATTTTGATTAAGACATGATTTTAAAATTGTTTTGATACAAGCAAAATGATGCCATCTCACATAAGTTTTATCTCTCGTTATCATTGGTTATGTCTTTCCTTTGTCATTCTTAAAGGTATATCTCGATTTATGTTTGTATCGTACTGTTAGCACTTGTTGAGCATTTGGCTCACTTCTTGCTTTACCCTGATATTACAGCTAGCAGCTATGGTTAGATTCAAGCAGATTGCCCGTAAGACCTGTGATGCTGATGCTTATGTTCGAGCTCAGGTAGAATAAGTAATAATAGTTTGTGTGAGGACTCGATAATTGTAATCAGATGTAATAGTTGGTAGAGTTGGGCTGTTCCAAACCCTAAACTGTAAGATCTTGGAGTTGGTTGTGTATTCTTCCCTTAAAATGTTGTAATAGCTATATTTATTTTGCTGTTTAAGTTGGGGGTGTGACATTTTGACTTTGTAATCTTGGTATTATATAAACCAAGAGAGTAGCAAATAGAAAAAGAACTGAGATAGCTGAGAGAAACTCAAAAACAGAGAAATCTTTGTAAACATAATCTTTAGCATTTCCTGTATTCTCAGTAGTTCTATTTTGTAAGCAGCTGTGAGCATTTCTGCACACAGAGTCCTCTCGATATATTATATATATCTCTGGTGGAATTGTTTAAATCCACCAGAAAGTTTTTAAAGACTCTTGTTTTTAATTACTTGTGTTTTGATTCATTCAAGTTTATATTCCGCATTGTGCTAATCAAAACAAATATATCAATAATCGAGTTGAACATATTTATTTTAAGAAAAATGTTCCAGAATTCCATTCAACCCCCCTTCTGTAATTCTTGCTTCATTGTTAAGGGACTAACATTATGTTCTGATGAATATCTTCTGATATCTTAAGTTCTAATAACTTAAGTTCTGATCTTAAGTTCTGACTTCAATATAAGTACTGATTTCCCGTTAAGTCCTGATTTGTCTTGTTAGTCAAGATCAGAAAACTAAACACAAATCATTATTAGACATGACATCACAAATATATATAACAATCTCCCCTAACTTATAAATTAGCATAATATACAAGTTCAATAGATATTTGATGATGTCAAAAACATTAAGTACAAATGCATATGAGAATTTGACTAGATAACTACAACTCACAGTCCTTGTAGCTTTTACCATCCTTAAACTCTGATATCAACTTTAGCCTGTATATCCTTCAAAATTTAACAGTTATAGTCCTCGAACTGGCTTCAGTGTGTGATCTCTTGAATATCAGGAGTTGTTCTGAGATAGTTCTTCAGAAGAGTTCTCTCAACATATTCAAGTTCATTTATCACCCTCCTTTTAGCATCTTTAAGTTCAGCTGTATCTTCTCCTGCCTAAAAGATAGCAGCCCTGAGATCATTAATCTTTGCTTTCCTTATCTCCTGATCCAGTCTGATCAGATAAGCTTTGTCAGACTCCAGATTAAATTCAACACCCTTAATATCCAGAAAAGTAGTGATCTTGGCGGTATTGGGCTTCATCTCAACTAAATCACCATTGTGAGCTCTGTACTTTGGATAGTATGGTCTGTCAGAATTTACAGAGTAAAGTTTCTTCTGCCTCTGAATATCAGATATTAAGTATCTGGCAGCACCATCTGTTGACCTGTTCTTCACTTGAAGTAGAAATAAAATATGTTGCAGTTCTTCATAATACTTCAACCGAATTATATCATTTCTTATCTGGAATACTCTCCCATCTGTCATAAAATAAAGCATTATGTCTTCTTTCAACTTGGAGTTGTAGACCAGCTGTACAGACTCTAATTGATTTAGTCTTTCTGGAGTTGTCCCTACTCCTGGTTCAGTAAGGGATGTAGGATCTGAGGTAGAGTTGTTTATTCTTTTCTCATCAGGATTACCCAGTCCTTTTTTATCTCTAGCTTCCTTCCTTTGGATCAATCTACCCTAAAAAACATTTGTTAAAGTCTTCATAGGTTGAGCAGATTGTTGAGCTTTAGTAAACCCAGGTAGTAGAACTGTTGAAGGTTTAATATGAGCAATGTCAGAGGTTTCCTTTTCTTCTGATATCAAGACAACTTGAGCTCTGTCAAAGGTTGCTTGAATATTCCTTTTCTCCTTCAAAATTAACCTTGTGTCTTTATCAGCATTTACGTCCAGATCCATGGTTGGCATATATATCTTTACAGATTTATCAACTTTTGCCTTACCCTTGAATCTAGGATCAACTTCCACCTGTGATTTGGACTTGGCCTTTGATGCCTCAGTATTTTTCCTTTCTTTGATCACAATGCCCTTAGGCTTAGGTGGTTTATTTGCCGTGACTTGAGTTTTAGACTTTGACTTAGATTTGTCATTTTCAGCTTTCAGTCTAATCTCTTCTTCCTTTAGACTTTTAATATCCATGCCTGGATTGTCCTTTAGGAACAGCCTTTTGGAGATCTCTTCATCAAGTTTCAGAGTTTGTTCATCAGAACTTATCCTTTTAGTATCAGAACTTGTTCTTTGACTTATAGTTCTGGCTTCCCTTGATAAAGAACCCCTGCCTCGACTTAGACCTCTACTCCTTTCAGAGTTTCCCTTGTCTTCATTATCATCATCCTTACCCTTTAGTGGTTGATCAGTTGTGCATTTGGACTTAATTACTTTCTCCCCATTTTTGGCATCATCTGGTAGAAGCAGGGAGACAATCAATTCCACAGAGTTTTGGATTTCATTGAGTTGGTTTTGTTGAGCACCTGGATTCTTTAAAATATCAGATAGTTGAGCTTGTTGCTTTTCTTGAGTCTTGTCTATATACTCAATGCAGTCAAAGGCTGGCTTAAAAAACTTTTTCTTGTCCAATGTGACATTCATGGTTTGCTTAGTCACTGTATCTTGAAGTTTGTCCACCTTGGCTTGAGTTATTGAGTGTTGACCTTGAAGGTTCCTGGTACTCAATGCAGTAACTCTGAGCTATGCTTTGAAGTCATCATTCATCAGCATCTCATCAGCTTTAGCCAGGTGCTCAGCAAGAACATCTCCAGTAGGAACAAAATCAACTTTGTTCCACTCCTTGACCCATTCTCTTCCTCTATTAGTTTCACTCCAAGGAACTGGTGCATCCTCTCTCACAAACTTCTTAATTAAATCAGCTTTACCAACTGTTTGTGGAGGTGCATGTCCAGAAGGACCAACTGCATCAGCATTTATATTTGTAGCAGCTTCACCAGTATTTTCTTCAACAAAACTTGCAGAATTTTCAGTATCAGCATCTTTTGATAAAATGATTCTATGTGAAGCAATAGAAGATTCATCTGCATGGTCATCAGCATCTAGCAATGGAGTTTTTGGTGGAGTGTGCTGAGAAAGATGTGAAGTAGATGGAGCTTCTAGATACAAGACCAAAGGCACATCCAAGTTGTTGATATCAATTTCAGCACTTGTTCCTGGGTTGTCAGCATGTACTGGAGAGTTTATTGGAGACACAGGAGGTGTAGGCATTGGAGTAGTCTCTGGCTCTTAGATTGGAGATTTGTGAGCTACATGAAGTTCTGACTCAGTACTTGGAAGAGATTCAACTACAGTAGGTTCTTGTGGGATCAGAGATTCCAGACCCCCTTCCACAGTTGCTGCTTCCATTCCTTCTTATAAGATTGATTCTTCTACAGCCCTCCTTGCTCTTTGCCTTTTAAGTCTCTTAGCTGGTGGAGAGACTCTGGGAGCTTGATCATCAGAGTTTAGCTTTCTAAGCCTTTTTAGGGGCCTAAAACTCCCAGTTTCTTGAGCTGTCTGAGAAGAGACCTTCTCAGCTACTTCAGCAACAGGTTCTGAAGGTTGAACCTGTACCTCATCATCAGAATCATCTCTTAAAATCATCTTCCTTCTTTTCTGGTGGGCCTGAGGTACTGTCTTAGTCCTCTTTGCTCTAGAAGAAGAAGGTTTCACTTGATTATGTGCTGATGGATGGTTGGCATGTTCTGATGTGTGTGTTTGTTGAGTGGCAGTAGTAGGTTCTAATGGCTGTTGTGGTTATGGTTGTTGTTGTTGTGGAACATCAGGATATAATACAGAGTAAGTATCAGCATCAGCATTTACAAGGGCTTGCTTTACTGCTAAAGGAATTCTAAGGGGCCTCATAACTTTCTTTTTGTTATCAGCAGTTAAAAGGTCAGTAAAAGCCCTTTTAGCTAACCTAAAAGGTTTTATGTGTTCACTTGCTAGTTGTGGTTCATCTGATGTACAGTAACTATAAATTAAGTGACAGAACCTAGTAAAGGAAACTACATTCCTGTCCTCTTTCATTCTATCTCCTAAAAAACATAACACAGTCTTGGCATAATCAAAGTGAGACTGGTTTAGGAGAGCATACCCATTTTGTTGAGTCAGAATCGGAATGGCGTCAAAATTTTGTGAACGCCTTGGTGATGCAATCGAAGAAAAAGCTCCATTCTCTTCGAATATGTGGGCGTTTAAGTTGGCCCAACTTTGCCAAACTCTCCTCATACCCTAAATTAGCCATCATTTTTTGTAGCAATGGCTCCTCAATAGCAGAACTGAACTGGCAGTTCTCAGGTAGATGTAGAGCTTTCCTGACTGTTGCCGGAGTAACAACGTACTCCACCTCCTTTGCTATAAAAATGATGCTTGGAGTCCCATCCTTACCACCATCATCATAAAGTCCCGTTCTCCAGAACGTCAGAACTTGAGTTCCAGATAAAGTGGATGGTTGCGTCAAAGCGAACCCTATTTCACTGTGAGCCAAGAAGTCCTGAGCAAAATGAAGTTCCGACGGAGCGTCACTCTTGGTTAGAATGGCAGTGTAGTTTTTGGGGATGAACTTTGCTCCATTAAAGTTTAGATCCTTAGGTGCCATTGAAAAAGAAGTGAGAAATAAGAATGCCTGAAAGGTGTTTGGTAAAATTCATGTGTAAAAACCGTCAGTGAATATAGAGAGAATAAGAGAGAGAGTATAGAATACAAAAGTAGATAAAAGATTTAAAATCTTTTCTCTCTTTTACTTATACACGCCACTTGACAGCAGTTAAGATGAATTGGAACAGTCTTTGCACCTGTCAGCCATTCAGTAGTTAAGACAATAGTTAATGGGCACGGGAAATAAGTAATGATTACTATGCACATGCAGTTTTTCAATAAAAAAAATTGTTTCCACTAAACAAGTAATTATGACTGTCTTTATCTCACTTAAACCAATATTCTGATAAAATAGAACCGTTCAAGTATTGACCAAAAATAAATCAAGTAAATAAATACTGCCACGTAAGCATCAGAACTTGACTATTATCAGAATTTAAAGGTAATCAGAATATGGCTTTTGTACTCAAAAAGTGAATGTTTATTTCTGTAATTCTTCACACAAATACTGATACGGTTTCCACAGAACTTAATCATCAGAACTTCCATCGGAACTTGTCCTCCGAATTTATGCAACTGACACTTAAACTGTTCATCTAAAATAACATTGATCACCACAGTAATTTTCATCATTCATATGGAGTGTAAGTGTGTGCTTTAAGCTAAATATCGGACAAAGAGTAAAGTCTGATTCACTTCAGTTGATCTTACAAATAAGGCATAACTAAGAACTTTGCTCAAAATCTGTCATTAGTCTGAAGTCTACTATAGAATGAGTTCATGCATGAGTCCACCTCAACTATTTTGTGCTCATTTTATGCATCTTTTGATATTCTTTTTCACAGGAGCTCCTCAGTGTAAGTGAGTCACAACTGCATATCAGAATTTATACTATTATCAGAGTATTTCTCCAGTAATCAGAGAATGTGAAAAGTCACCAAGAAAATTTTATTTTGCTTTTCTAATGCATATTACTTAATACCAGCAATGCACATGGGTCTTCCCTTCCACATACATTTTTCTCTAGATCTCAAAGGAGTACCTGATATTTATTTCATTTCTTTACTTTTTCTTTTGATAAGTGAGGCTTATCAGCACTTGGTACATCCATAAGATTTATCAACATCAGAACTTAACAGATAAGAAGCATTATTCTAGTTTTTGACTTAGTAATAAGATACACAAAGTAAACCTAACCAAGCTCAATATCAGAATTTGCTTGTGTTAAAAGATTTCCAAATAAACAATTACTTCAAACATGGGATCTTTAGTATATTAGAGACTACTAGGTCAACATCTAGCACAGTTATCCTCATTGGATTGAATAGTCACAGAAACATTCATATCACTATCAGAGTTTAGAAATTCATATCAGACAACAATCAGCACTTAGGTAAATTTCAATATAAGCACAGATTACATAAAGATAGTAATATCTCTAAATAGTGATCATAAGGTCTGATGTATCAGAACATAAACTAAACAGATTTAGAGAAAGAACCTGAAACCATTCCAAGTTTATTTACCAATCTTGTAAAAGTAGCTTCACACAGTGGTTTTGTGAAGATATCTGCTAGTTGTTGATCTGTTGGAATAAAATACAATTCCACTGTACCTTCCATCACATGTTCCCTTATGAAGTGGTACCTAATGCTGATGTGCTTTATCATTGAGTGCGAAACTGGATTACCTGTCATAGCAATAGTGTAACACCCCCCAGATCCGGGGTCAGGGATCCGGGTCGTCACGGTCTTTCTTTCCATATTATCACTTCACTTAATTAATAATAAATAACCTTATGCTATGACCCCACACTAACACACACCACAACCCGTTATAGTCTCAGAGATGAAATTGAAATAAGTACAAGTCCTTGAATCCACAATTAAAAGTTATTACAACCCAAAATGATTACTTGATAAATTTATAGTTAATTGCCATTATCTGCCACAAGTTATAATTATACATAATTGATTCTCAAAAGTAAAATGCCTGATCTACCAATAGATCTACCTCTGCAGCTACAGCAGCTACAACATCAACGGGAAGACGCGGGACGCTTCCCACGCGCTTGCGCTGGGTCTGCTGGAATCTGGCCATCTTTCCTAACTGTTGTTGTGTGATGAAGAAATAAAGCAAGAGTGAGCCTTACAGCTCGCAAGATAATATATAGTGATAACCATAATACAAGTATCTAAATGGATACTTACTAGAATCTTTTATCAAAAGTAAGATAATTACTTACTGGATATAAGCTTAAAGGAAGATGAAGTTACCAAATACTTCACTATACTTATATCATTTATAAGGCTACTTGAACTACCACTGTTCAAAGTATTATAGGTTTAAAAAAAAAATCATCCCATAGATGAGACCACAAGTTAAGACTTGAATAGATTCAATCTTTGAAATATTATTGAATGAAATAAAGTTACGAGATACTTTATTTAGTCCCGATATATATCCATATATATATCTCTTAAACATTTCCTGGAACCTCTGTTATGTAAAGTATGAACAGAGTTGGTAACATCCAATGAATTTTGGAAAGGAAAATAATTTTGGCATAAACCCGATATCTTGCTGATCAGGCAAAGATACCAATAAGTAACCTTTTCTACTAGTAGATGGATGAATCCCCCACCGGTCATCACCCTGGCCACATAAGGACCTTGTGCTGGACCGCCACCCGGCCTCTTACGCGTTGATGGACTGCCACCCAGCCACTTACACTTTGATAGACCGTACCCCGGTCTGTCGCTTATGCCGACTCAATTAGATGGGCTTACTTCCCGAACGTTGGACAAGTAATCAAATTGTTTCCTCAAAACAGCAACCACGTTGCGAATGTAAAATACACCACAGAGCCGGATCCCCCAGGTTTTGAGCGAGTATTTAAATCCCCTTTGAAAGGAAGATCTTAAATATAAAAATGAGTTTTGGGGTCCACTCTAACTTTAAAAATCATTTTGAAGACTCGAAAACATTTTTAAGAATGTTTGGAGTATTGCTGATTTATTAAAATAAATCAGTCCCAATATATTTAGAAAATATCTGAATATTATTATTTAAATAATATTCCCATAAAGAATAATCTTTATAAAAATAATTGAAGTAGAAGTTTTAAAACTCATACTTGAAATGGATATTAAATAACCAAAGATATACTTATACGAAAGTATAATCTTTATTTGAATAATCGAAAATAAGTTTGATTATTGAGACCTTATTCTTAAATAAAATAAAGAATATATTTCAGTAATAAGCGGAGTCATAATACCTCGAATGAATATTATAAATAATATTCATTAAATAAAATAAAGGAGTCATACATCCTCAAATGAATATTCAAATAATAATCATTAAATAGAATAAACAGAGTCATAAGTCCTCGAATGAATATAATATTCATTAAATAAAATAAAGTTATCGAATAAACCTTATTCGATCAATAGTTTTGAAAACTATATCCATATATATATATAAATATATATATATATAATATACTCGGGAACATCGACTCCCGGTTTAGAAATATGTTCACCTTTTGATCCCCTATACTAAGGGTAAATTCAAATACCGCTTATCTCTAGCATAGGTATTATGCAACTGTAAGCATTTTAACCAACAGATATATAATCCAAGAATATGAAACAGGCATGCATATATACCATATCACATGCTACAATATATCGCAAGAATTTGCTAATAACAAGTATGCATTTATCGCAAGATCATGCATATACACATATACATCACAACAACAGTATAACGGGTAGAAAACTTGCCTGAGCGACTGGGGGTGATAAAAGGCTCGGGACGAGTCTGGTAACCTATAAACAACAAGTAAGTTGGAATTAAACCAAAGTCACTTGTAAATCTATACTTTAACTAACTTAGACTCTAACGCTTGTTTTGCGCTCACTGATTCTCTTAAATCACTCAAGTACCCTCGGCTCCACCATTTTTAATAATTTAACCATTACGAGTTTTAAGGCGATTCCTTCGCGAGTGTCTTACCAACTGCCTAACACTCTTACCATAATTGTTTCATACATTAATTAACCTTTTTTGGTCTTTAACCTATATTTCAAAGTAAGGCGAGGGGAAATGTTTTGTTCGCGAAACGCCGTTACTTAAAACGGTCGTTTCTCCTAAACCGTACATCGGAATCAAACGAACTACATATCAAAATGAAGCTCGTAACATGAATCTAAACATGGCAATGGTCATAATCTAGCAGGGAGTTCTCGGGTCCAAATGTTATGAACAAAAGCAGTCTAAAGTAAATCGGACATTACGACGGCTATGTTTACGCGATTTCCCAAATTTAAACCATTCCAAAACCATCACAATTCAACCCCAATTCACAACCCAATCAAACCTCCATCCAAAATACATTACAACAGCCCCAAACCAACTCATTATAATCCATTTACTTACTCCTAAAACTTGAATATAAACTATACTACATTCTTTAACCAAATTTTAAGATTTCAACAAATCAATCACCACCATTCCAACCCAAACTCTTAAACAAACAAGTTTCAAGCTACCCTTTACCCTCACAACCATAATCAACCTAATATACAAATTAAAGCTAGGGTTTGGAGATGGTATACCTTCCTTGAAGTGGTGGGAGTAGCTAGGAAGCCTTAAGAAGCCTTGAGAAGTCTTAGGGATGCTTGGATCTTAAAGGAAAACAAGAAAAAATCAAGTTAAAAACTTTGAAATCACTATTCATTTTCTTCTTCATTGATTTCTTGAAGAAGATTGAGAAAGAATTGAAGGCTTAAACTCATAATATAGCCATAACTATGCATAAGGATGACTAGGGAATTATCTTACCAATTTAGGAAGCCTTGATCTTGAGTTTTGAATTTCTTTCTCTTTGAAATAGTAAAAAGCCGAGAGCATGAAGAAAATAAAATGCCTTGTGTTCTTGTTTTGATGAAAGATGAATTGTTTGGTTTGGTTGGTTGAATAGTTGATTTGTTTTTGGTTAATTACTAATTTAACCTTGATTTTGTGTGGTTAATATTCCACCACATTTCCTTCCTTCCCATGTCATGCTTATGTCATGCTATGATGTCATCTTTCCCTCCTTGTCCTCTTCTCATTGGTTGGGTGACATCATCCTCTCTAATCCCTTTGATTAACTTCCTAATTGTTTGCCTAATGACCGCTGATCTGTTATACGGTTCGCTTAACTTTTGTTTTCGTTTATCGTTTGAGGGATCATACCCAGGATCTTATTACTTAGGTTCCCTTAACCTTTCTCAATATATTATATTCCTTTTCTGATCCTCTCTTATAATCCTTTAATTTAAATCCTTTTTATCCTGTTACCTTATACTCAATTCTTTCCGTATCTAGTGGATTTCCGGGAAAAATCAAAGTGTTCGGAATTGGATTCTGACGATCTTTACATACACTTATATACCATATAGAGTACTAATAAAATCTCAGAATATCCATAACAGAACCCCTACATAGTGTGGCATGAAAAGTTTTCTCATTTAGCAAAAACACTATTCACAAGGGTTACAAAAAGTTGAAAATTTTGGGGGTTATTACAGTCTCCCCTCCTTAAAAGGATTCCGTCCCGGAATCAAACAGAAAACAAATGGGGGTACTTTTCTAGCATTGCGCTCTCTAGTTCCCAAGTTGATTCTTCTACATTATGATTCTGCCATAGTACTCTGACTAGCTTGATCACTTTGTTCCGAAGCACCTGCTCCTTCTTATCTATAATCCTTACTGGCTTCTCCACGTAAGTCAGATCTGGTTGCATATCCACCTGCTCGTACTCCACTATGTGTCTGGCATCCCGATGATACTTCCTTAGCATTGACACATGGAACACATTATGAATTTGTTGCAAGTTAGGGGGTAAGGCTAGCTCGTAAGCTAACTTTCCAATCCGTCTTAATATCTCAAAAGGTCCAATGTATCTTGGGCTTAGTTTTCCTTTCTTTCCAAATCTCATTAATCCCTTCCAAGGGGATACCTTTAGCAGTACTAAGTCCCCGACTTCATATTCCTTGTCCTTTCGGGCTAGGTCTGCATATTTCTTCTGTCTGTCTTGGGCTGCTACAAGTCGTCCTCTGATAAGATCCACTATGTCTTTGGTCCTTTGGACCACTTCGGGTCCGAGCATCTTCCGCTCTCCTACTTCATCCCAGTATAAGGGAGATCGACACCTTCTTCCGTACAGGGCCTCATAAGGCAGCATTCCGATGCTAGCATGAAAGCTATTGTTATAAGAAAACTCGATCAACGGCAAGTGGTCATCCCAACTTCCTTTAAGGTCTATTGCACCGACTCTCAACATATCCTCTAGTATCTGGATGGTCCTTTCACTCTGCCCATCCGTCTGGGGATGGTACGCAGTACTCATATTTAACTTGGTCCCCGTACATTCTTGAAAGCTCCTCCAAAATCTGGAGTTGAATCTAGGGTCTCGGTCTGAGACAATGGACGCTGGGACTCCATGTCGCGTCACTATATCCTTAAGGTAAATGTCCACCAGTCTATCGACTGTGTATCTCTCATTGATAGGAATGAAATGAGCTGACTTTGTCAGTCGGTCTATAATTACCCATATGGCGTCATGATTGGCTTTCGTCCTTGGCAAGCCTACAACAAAATCCATCGCTATCTGTTCCCATTTCCACTCGGGAATCTCCAGGGGTCGTAAAAGTCCACTGGTCTCTGGTGCTCTGCCTTTACTCTTTGGTAAGTCAAACATTTGCTTACCCATTCTGCTACGTCCCTCTTCATGTTGGGCCACCAGTAATATTCCTTCAAATCCCTATACATCTTGGTACTTCCCGGGTGAATGGAATACCTTGAACTATGGCTTTCATCCAAAATCTCATCTTTAAGCTCTTGAACGTTCGGAACCCAAATCCGGTAGGAGTACCTCATTATCCCTTTATCATCTTTCTCTGTATGGGCCTCCTCTCCAGTCATTGACTCTCTGCCCTCGTTCATTATTCTTTCTTGGCATAATCTAATCTTTTCTAATAACTCTGGCTGCATTGATATCTCAAACAGCTTTTCAGTTCCGGTTCCGGTTACCTTTACTTCTATTTCCATTCTCTCAAAATCCCTTATCAATTCTTCCGAAGTCGTTATCATTCTGAGTCTTTCCTTTCTACTAAGGGCATCAGCCACCACATTGGCTTTCCCTGGATGATAGAGAATCTCACAATCATAGTCCTTGATTAGTTCTAACCATCTCCTCTGGCGCATGTTGAGCTCTTTCTGCGTAAATATGTACTTGAGGCTCTTATGGTCGGTGAAAATCTCGCACTTCTCTCCATACAAGTAGTGCCTCCAAATTTTTAAGGCAAATACTATTGCCGCGAGCTCAAGGTCATGAGTAGGATATCTAATCTCGTATTCCTTCAGTTGTCTCGATGCATACGCAATCACTCTACCGTGCTACATAAGCACACACCCTAATCCTTTGTGCGACGCGTCACTATATATCACAAAATCTCCTTTTCCGTCCGGCAATGCCAACACCGGGGCCGTTACCAACCTTTTCTTTAATTCTTGAAAATTGTTCTCGCATTTCTCCGTCCATTCAAACTTCTCTGTCTTACGAGTAAGTCGTGTCAAAGGGGCTGCGATCTTCGCAAAGTCCTGTACAAATCTACGATAGTAGCCGGCCAATCCTATGAAACTCCTTACCTCTGTGGGTGTGGTTGGCCTTTCCCAATTTGAGACCGCCTCTATCTTGGAGGGGTCGACCAATACTCCTTCTTTATTGATCACATGTCCTAAAAACTGTACTTCATTCCGCCAGAATTCACACTTCGAGAATTTGGCATATAACTGTTCCTCTCTGAGTATTCCTAGAGTTATCCTCAAATGCTCTGCATGTTCTGCCTCAGTCCTGGAGTAGATCAAAATATCATCGATAAAAACTATCACACACTTGTCCAAGTACTTCTTAAATACTCTATTCATTAAATCCATGAAAGCCGCATGGGCGTTGGTTAATCCAAAGGACATTACCAAGAACTCATAATGCCCATACCTGGTACGGAACGCCGTCTTGGAAATATCTTCGGGTTTAATCTTTAGTTGGTGATATCCAGTTCTCAGGTCAATCTTGGAAAAATAAACAGCATCCTTTAGCTGGTCGAACAGATCATCTATTCTAGGTAATGGGTACCTGTTCTTTATGGTTAGCTTGTTCAACTCTCGATAGTCGATGCACAGCCTCATGCTCCCATCTTTCTTTTTAACAAATAAAACTGGTGCTCCCCACGGAGACACACTGGGTCTTATCATACCCTTATCCAAGAGTTCCTGCAATTGGATAGCTAATTCCTTCATTTCTAACGGGG
Source organism: Apium graveolens (assembly GCF_009905375.1). Classification (NCBI taxonomy): domain Eukaryota; kingdom Viridiplantae; phylum Streptophyta; class Magnoliopsida; order Apiales; family Apiaceae; genus Apium; species Apium graveolens. The sequence continues at coordinate 61,530 of NW_027418380.1, forward strand.
CTAACCGGTAAGGTGCTTTTGAAACTGGCGCCGTCCCGGGGGCCAATTCAATAGCAAATTCAATCACTCTATCGGGTGGTAATCCCGGAAGGTCTTGTGGGAATACATCTTCAAATTCGTTGACTACTGGAATATCTTGTAAGTTGGGCACCTCCTTCTGCGTGTCTACCACATAGGCTAGGTAGGCCTCATTTCCTTTTCGTAGCATCCTTCTGGCCTGGGCCATAGTCAAAAATTTCTGCGTCTGCCTCTTTCCTCTAAATATGACTTCTTTCTTTCCTGGAATATTCAACTTAACTTTCTTCCCCTTACAGTCTATCTGAGCATCATTGCTAGATAGCCAGTCCATTCCCAAAATTATATCAAATTCCCCTAACTTAAAAGGAATCAGATCAACACTGAAAGATTGTCCCCCTATGCCTAACTCACAGGCGGGGTGAATCAGATTAACAAGAATAACTTCATGGTTGGCTATTTCTACTTGTAAGGGTTCTATCAAGGGTTCAGCTTTAAGTCTTAATTTACGCGCAAAGTCCCTTGATATAAAAGATTTAGTTGCTCCCGAATCAAATAAAACGTTTTCACTGACTGAATTTAGAGAAAGGGTACCTGCTATCACATCTGAATCTTTCATAGCATCCTGGAATGTCATGTTGAAAGTCCTTGCAGTAGGTGGCTTATTAGAAGCAGCCCTGCTTGCTCCCGAAGCTGCTGGTTTGTTCATTGGGCATTCCCTCTTCCAATGACCTGGGCGTCCACACTGATGACAAGTGGTGGTTGGGCGGGTAATGGGGGTTGGCGAAGTGCACTTGTCCGAATAGTGACCCTCTCGACCACACTTGAAGCAGATTACCGGCTTTCCTTTACACTCCCCAGAATGCATCCTTCCACAAGTGTTACAGGCTGGCAATGGGGGTCGAGACTAGTTGGAATAGGACATTCTTGACTTCTGGCCACTCTGGCTCACATTCACGCTCACTGGCCGCTTAAACCCAGTGTTCTTTCCCGGTAGGGACACTGCTCCTCGACTAAATCTAGTTGGGAAGCTCCTTCCTGCTGAACCCCCACCCATGCTCATACTTTTCCTCTTTATTCCCTTCTTCTCTCTTTCCTTCTGCATCTGTTCACTTTCGGCTTCTACAATCGTTGCCTTTTGCACCAGAGTGGCATAATCCGTAAGCTCAAGGATTGCCACCCTATTCTGAATCCACGGTTTCAGTCCCTGCTGAAACCTCCTAGCTTTCTTTTCCTCGGTGCTCACAAACTCTGGCACAAACCTTGATAACTCAGTAAATTTCGCTTCGTACTCTGCTACTGATAAGTTATTCTGCTTTAGCTCCAAGAACTTGAGCTCCATCTGGTTTTCCATAAACCTCGGGAAATACTTTCCCAGAAACAACTGACTGAATCTCTCCCAGGTTATAATAGCATCTGTCTCCATGTTTTTCTTAGCCTCGCACCAGTAGTTAGCCTCTCCTTTCAGAAGGTAGGTAGGAAATACAGTCTTCTGTGCCTCATCAATACTCAGAATCTCAAAGGATTTCTCCATTTCCTTTAACCATGCCCTTGCCTCAACTGGGTCGGCTGATCCGTGGAACTCAGGGGGCTTAAGGGACTTAAAAGCCCTGAAAGAGTTTGCCACAGCATTGTTATTTCCTTGAGGGGGTGGGTTGGGTTGACGTTCCAAGTTCTGCCTTAGGAGTTGCATGAACTGACCCATAGGATCCATGCCTGGGTTTGGTACTGGTTGCTCAACCTCAGTTTCTCCTTCTTCAGCCTCTATCTCAAATCCCTCAACATCATAAGTTTCCTCTTCCTCTTCATACAGGGAGTCATCCTGTTCCACATAATCCTCATCTTCCTCTTCACTGTGTTCCTGGTTCCTATCATCCTGGTTATGGCTTCCCTGGTCCTCAGATCCAGGGTTCGCCCTAGTTCCAATCTTTCTTGGCGGCATGATACTGATAAAAAAAATTATTAGGAAATTCAACGTTAGGTCACAATCATATACAACATTGTGCCTTGCACAACTCTTATAATGGGGAGAACGTATATCACAATTCTATTATTTTATGACAGTTCTAATAAGAAGTGCAGTAATAATAATGATAAAAACAGTGATCTCGTCACTAAGGAAATGAACCGAAGGAAACAAATATATACATAATGCGAGAAATACATAGTTTGATCTGGTCAAAAGTACAACAGTGCTGCAACCATCTGTCCCAAAAGTGATACACAAGAGTCTATCTGTCTAGTTAGAAAAAGGGATGCTATATACAAGTCAACTATCCCGGAAAATTGGCTCTTACTAAGGCCTCGGCTAACTAGACAACTAGACTATCCCATCGTCAGTCCTGAATCACACACCGGAGCGGGTCAGCTCCCATACCCTTTCCATCGCACGACGGAAGATATAGTCGGCCTGCGGCCTGGAGATCCTACCATGCCTGTCCCCCTGGAGAGATCTGAGTCTCGCTCGGGACGTGAGCTCTATCCCCGTCAGCTCTCTCCTCAAGGATCGGGGTATAGCAACCCTAGTCTCATAAGCTCGGGTACGCCTACCCGCCCTCTCCGCATCCAACTCCCTCCTGGCCTCATCCAGTCGGGCCCCAGCAATAGCCAATCGGGTCCTCAGTACATCCTGAACATAGTCATGGGCTAACGAAGACTGCCTGTGGGAAGGGTCAAGAGGTGGTGAATCCGGAGCCGCTGGGGGTGCCTCCTCGGTCTGTCTAGGCTCGGAAGTATGGGTCTCTGAGCTGTCATCATAAGGGATCCAAGATAGTGGTGAAGGGGTAGGAGCTCTGACCACCGGAAGTGTGGGTAAAGGGGTACCAGCATACACTACCATAGGTCCGACACGCTCCTCAGCTACTGGGACCTCATCCGGGTCCTCCTCATCTGGAATAGCAATGACCTCTGTCTCTGACTCCTCTGAGGGGTCCTCCTCATCTGAAATAGCAATGACCTCCGTCTCTGACTCCTCTGAGGGGTCCTCCTCATCCTCCTCCATCTCAGGCTCCTCCTGATCCTCAACATCTAGCAGTGCCTCATCATGCTCACGCTCGAACATCTCAGGGTCCTCTATCTCAGGCGCCTACACATTAAACGAGCTAAGTTACTATCATGATACTTATAAGGGTTCCCGTAAGGGTTTTAACTGTCAGCACTACTTTAAGTAGTCCGACCATGAACTTGGCAAGAGTTCTTATTATCTTTGTGAGTTTATTATTATATCGTCGCATCATCTCTGAGGTTTCCAACGCTTAGCTCTGATACCATTTCTGTAACACCCCCCAGATCCGGGGTCAGGGATCCGGGTCGTCACGGTCTTTCTTTCCACATTATCACTTCACTTAATTAATAATAAATAACCTTATGCTATGACCCCACACTAACACACACCACAACCCGTTATAGTCTCAGAGATGAAATTGAAATAAGTACAAGTCCTTGAATCCACAATTAAAAGTTATTACAACCCAAAATGATTACTTGATAAATTTACAGTTAATTGCCATTATCTGCCACAAGTTATAATTATACATAATTGATTCTCAAAAGTAGAATGCCTGATCTACCAATAGATCTACCTCTGCAGCTATAGCAGCTACAACATCAACGGGAAGACGCGGGACGCTTCCCACGCGCTTGCGCTGGGTCTGCTGGAGTCTGGCCATCTTTCCTAACTGTTGTTGTGTGATGAAGAAATAAAGCAAGAGTGAGCCTTACAGCTCGCAAGATAATATATAGTGATAACCATAATACAAGTATCTAAATGGATACTTACTAGAATCTTTTATCAAAAGTAAGATAATTACTATCTGGATATAAGCTTAAAGGAAGATGAAGTTACCAAATACTTCACTATACTTATATCATTTATAAGGCTACTTGAACTACCACTGTTCAAAGTATTATAGGTTTAAAAAAAAATCATCCCATAGATGAGACCACAAGTTAAGACTTGAATAGATTCAATCTTTGAAATATTATTGAATGAAATAAAGTTACGAGATACTTTATTTAGTCCCGATATATATCCACATATATATCTCTTAAACATTTCCTGGAACCTCTGTTATGTAAAGTATGAACAGAGTTGGTAACATCCAATAAATTTTGGAAAGGAAAAGAATTTTGGCATAAACCCGATATCTTGCTGATCAGGCAAAGATACCAATAAGTAACCTTTTCTACTAGTAGATGGATGAATCCCCCACCGGTCATCACCCTGGCCATATAAGGACCTTGTGCTGGACCGCCACCCGGCCTCTTACGCGTTGATGGACTGCCACCCAGCCACTTACACTTTGATTGACCGTACCCCGGCCTGTCGCTTATGCTGACTCAATTAGATGGGCTTACTTCCCGAACGTTGGGCAAGTAATCAAATTGTTTCCTCAAAACAACAACCACGTTGCGAATGTAAAATACACCACAGAGCCGGATCCCCTAGGTTTTGAGCGAGTATTTAAATCCCCTTTGAAAGGAAGATCTTAAATATAAAAATGAGTTTTGGGGTCCACTCTAACTTTAAAAATCATTTTGAAGACTCGAAAACATTTTTAAGAATGTTTGGAGTACTGCTGATTTATTAAAATAAATCAGTCCCAATATATTTAGAAAATATCTGAATATTATTATTTAAATAATATTCCCATAAAGAATAATCTTTATAAAAATAATTGAAGTAGAAGTTTTAAAACTCATACTTGAAATGGATATTAAATAACCAAAGATATACTTATACGAAAGTATAATCTTTATTTGAATAATCAAAAATAAGTTTGATTATTGAGACCTTATTCTTAAATAAAATAAAGAATATATTTCAGTAATAAGCGGAGTCATAATACCTCGAATGAATATTATAAATAATATTCATTAAATAAAATAAAGGAGTCATACATCCTCAAATGAATATTCAAATAATAATCATTAAATAGAATAAACAGAGTCATAAGTCCTCGAATGAATATAATATTCATTAAATAAAATAAAGTTATCGAATAAACCTTATTCGATCAATAGTTTTGAAAACTATATCCATATATATATAAATATATATATAATATACTCGGGAACATCGACTCCCGGTTTAGAAATATGTTCACCTTTTGATCCCCTATACTAAGGGTAAATTCAAATATCGCTTATCTCTAGCATAGGTATTATGCAACTGTAAGCATTTTAACCAACAGATATATAATCCAAGAATATGAAACAGGCATGCATATATACCATATCACATGCTACAATATATCGCAAGAATTTGCTAATAACAAGTATGCATTTATCGCAAGATCATGCATATACACATATACATCACAACAACAGTATAACGGGTAGAAAACTTGCCTGAGCGACTGGGGGTGATAAAAGGCTCGGGACGAGTCTGGTAACCTATAAACAACAAGTAAGTTGGAATTAAACTAAAGTCACTTGTAAATCTATACTTTAACTAACTTAGACTCTAACGCTTGTTTTGCGCTCACTGATTCTCTTAAGTCACTCGAGTACCCTCGGCTCCACCATTTTTAATAATTTAACCATTACGAGTTTTAAGGCGATTCCTTCGCGAGTGTCTTACCAACTGCCTAACACTCTTACCATAATTGTTTCATACATTAATTAACCCTTTTTGGTCTTTAACCTATGTTTCAAAGTAAGGCGAGGGGAAATATTTTGTTCGCGAAACGCCGTTACTTAAAACGGTCGTTTCTCCTAAACCGTACATCGGAATCAAACGAACTACATATCAAAATGAAGCTCGTAACATGAATCTAAACATGGCAATGGTCATAATCTAGCAGGGAGTTCTCGGGTCCAAATGTTATGAACAAAAGCAGTCTAAAGTAAATCGGACATTACGACAGCTATGTTTACGCGATTTCCCAAATTTAAACCATTCCAAAACCATCACAATTCAACCCCAATTCACAACACAATCAAACCTCCATCCAAAATACATTACAACAGCCCCAAACCAACTAATTATAATCCATTTACTTACTCCTAAACTTGAATTTAAACTATACTACATTCTTTAACCAAATCTTAAGATTTCAACAAATCAATCACCACCATTCCAACCCAAACTCTTAAACAAACAAGTTTCAAGCTACCCTTTACCCTCACAACCATAATCAACCTAATATACAAATTAAAGCTAGGGTTTGGAGATGGTATACTGTAACGACCGAGAATTTTGCGTCGTAATTAAGAAAGTAAAGTATGTGTTATGTGATGAGATTATGTGATTAAGTGGTGATTATTTGTCTTATCTGTATACTAGAGTTAAGGAGCGTGGATAAAAACGTTCCAATTTAAAGAGTCAGCTTAAAAGTCAAGCTGTGGTTTTGGGCCATCAGGTAGAACGGAACCCGTCCTAGTATGAAAATTAAATAATATAAAATGTGAATTATATGTGAAGTAAATGAATGAAGTATTTCGTCTTAAGAGACGTGTTGATTGGCAAAGGTAATGAGAAGCGTATTCGAAACGCTGAGCGTCGGGCCGTCAGGCTGAACGTGACCCGGTACGCGTAAAAAGGGAATAAAGATTAAAGAGGGATAGATTCTATGATCAGACCTGAGTCGTTATGTGACTATATGCATATGATTGCTTGACTGTGTGCATGATTATATGTTCTGTGTTAATTTCTGTGAATTTTAAAGGAATTATGTGATTTACATAAGGGTTTATTTAACCTTCGTGCATTTTTATAAAATCATCTGAGATGGATAAAAACATGGGATTCGTTCTGTTATCTTCGTAGAGGTCTTAGAGACTTTTTAAAAATGATAAGTGAATTTAATTGTGGGTCTTTGCATTTTTAAATTGATTTCATGTGGAAAAGGTATTTATTAAAGCGAGTTTGCGAAATTCATATAAAATCAACCGCTCGCTCAAATTCTTATTATGAGTAATGGATGAAAAGCTAATTTCGAGACCTACGTGTTAAAATTGTCATTTTCAATAATTCTCGACTTTTCGAGAGAGAAATATTTTTATTTTGAATTTTGTTACATTTGAGTAAAAAGAGAAATAAAATGCAAATTAAAAAGGGAGTTATTAGATTACCATATTGCCCTTGTGTTGGTGGAGTATAAATTACTCCTTCCTCCCCATTTTCTTCTTTCTTTTCCGTGCACTCACTCTTTTCTCTCCTCTTTTTCTTTCACTCTCTCTCTCTCTCACTCGAACAACTCTCTCTCGGCTCTCTCATCAATTTCTCTCGGTATACCTCCTTTTTCCTTGATCAAACTTATCAATCATCCCTATTTCTTCTTGATAAACACTTATGTGTAGGTAGAAGTATGTGCATGTGTGTATTGGTGCTTGCATGCCGAAGTGTGTGTGTGTTTTTGGGTTCGGTTTTGAGCCAAGAACCGAGGGCTTGCTTGATTAGTTCGTATCCTATGATTATTGTGCTGAAATCAGTTTGCATGTGGTGTTGATGCATTTCTTTTGAGAAATCGGGGGTTTCGTGGTTGGACACCCTCGAATGAGGGCACCACCGTGAAGCCACCGCCACCGGTGATGAACTCCGGTGAACCGGTGGTGAGCTATGATGTTAAAAACTGAGCTCTAGAACCTTAAGATCACTTATTTATGTTTGCATGTGGTGTTTTGATTAAAAGGCCGAATGGCCCTTACTATTTTAAGGAAATCAAGTTGATTATATTGAAATGCATGAGTCATTGATTTGATGTTGAAATATAGGTGGATTTGTGATTCAAGAATTAAGAATATCAAGTTGCATGATTGTTTTTGAAAAAGGCCAAATGGTTTTAATCTTTAAGGTTGTTTGATTTGAATTAACTTGTTTAAAATGATGAGGGATTGTTATTAGATTAAAAAGGAATGAAAATATTGTTGCATGCTAAGTTTAGGTTCGAATTTTTGTGTTAATAAGAAAGGAAATTGATTTTTGTTGGATAATCTTGGTAAACACTAAGTATAAATGGACTAAAAGTGATTGCATGTTAGTTTTAAAAAGGATCAAGATGTGCATGTCAATGATTTGTCCTTGGGATGTGAATTTGAGTTATTGCCGAATGAAATTGAGTTAAAATAGATTAATTTGATGAATGAATGGATGTATGTTGTAATTTAGATAAAAATCAATTGTGTTAAGGAACTTAGTTGGCTTACGTGATAAAGATAAAGTGTTTGATATTGTGCTAAGTTAACATTGAATTGCATGTGAGCCTGTATGTATGTTTTGGTTCGAATGGTTGTTGATCAAGAAAATGGTGCTAGTTTAAATGTGGAATCATGTTAGAACTAAAGTGGTATGGTGTAATTTTGAGAAATTTGATTGTATATGTATAATTATGGTTCGGATTCCTATGATTAAAAGAAAGGAGAGTGGTTCTTTAAAGGTTGTTAATTGAGATACGTGTTTATGTGAATTAAAGTGAGTATTTGATTGATTTTATGGTGGGTATTTGCAATAAGGCCGAATAGGCCATAAGAAATAAAGGTCAAAACTTGATTTTGGTAATTGAAAGAATGATTGAGTGTTATAGGTGAAAATCTTTGATTTTGCTTGATGTTTTGATTCGAATTAAGGAATAAAAGAAAAGGGAATTAAGTCGATTGATAAAAGTGATAGTATGCACGTAAATGTTTGGTTGAAAATGTGTCTAGTACTCGTAAAAGAGTAGTGTTAGTGTGATTTGAGAAATAGCCTAGGTCAAGCGAGTACGCTTTGATTGCTAGGTATATAAGGATATAAAAACTACGAGAAAGAATTGTGCTATGTGCTATGTGCTGTGTGCTTATTTGTATAAGCTATACTCGTATAGTTCGAGTCAAGAATATAATCGAGTTATCGTATAGAGTGATCGTTCCGGGAACGAGAGTTGGAAATCTAATTAAGATTTCTGGTTTTATTGTAGATTCGGAGCGTGAGGGCATTCGGGCTAGGAAAGGGAAAAGTATATTAGGTGGCAGTAGTTCAACCCTCAGGAAAGCAATTTCAGGCAAGTAACTATGATTACTTGTGTAAATGATTATAAAGGAAATGTTGTTCATACCATGTAGAGTATTGAACTATTAAAGTATGAAACCCTTGCTTTATGAAACCCTGATATTGATTTGAAGTACCCTTTATTCTTGATAACCTGTTATTGATAATCCTATTGATTTCACCCGTTGATAATCTGCCTTTCTGTTCAAGTTTCCTATAATGCCATGATCATATTGAACCTTTAACTATCTTGGTTAACTCTGTTTAATGATACCATGTTTCTCTTGATCGCCCTAATAATCCCTAAGTTATTTCTGATCCTTCAAATTTAGTACCTTATTAACCTTGATACAGAATTCTTGAGAATTGTTCCTTGCGTATCTTTGATTCACTCCCTGAACTTTGTTTCTTTAAAAATCTGAATTAAGAATGAGTTTCGACTTGAAAGAGTCCGAATGATGTCAAAGGCTTGGTAATGATAAAATGAATTTTAGAAAACCTATTGTTTTCCAACTCAAGGTTTTCCAAACGAATTCCTGATGGATTGGATTGAGACGTAAGAGGCTAGTGGGACTAGTCCAGTCATGGTAAGAGGCTAGTGGGACTAGTCCAATTTAAGGCTGAAATTATGCCGAATGGTACCTTAAAGACCGGAATGGAGGTCGATACGGGCTGATCACCCGTATATAATGAAATGGAAAGATAAGTGATCCAATCAAGGGTTCTAAATGATTATTTAAGAAAAGGAACTGAAACTTTTATTCAGTAAATTGATTTTTGGAAATGAAAATGGTTTATACTGTTTTGAAAAGAGTTGATTATGTTATTGTGGAGCTTAGAGCTCAGAACCCTGATTCCTGAAATTGTTGATCATACGAATGATTCTATATCTTGAAATACTGTTGCTTTCCTCTATCGAAAGATCTATTTTGGTCCTATAATGAATTGTGATGAATATCGGCTTTTGTTCTGTTTCGAGCCTTGTTTCTTGAAAGCCCAACTATTCTTCGGATACCCTTTCCTTATCTCAAAGAAAGCAAAAATAAATATACGGAAATCTGCCACCTAGTTTAGCTAAAATAGAATGCCCTAGTTTGTTCAAAGCATATTGAGAATTGTAATTGTAGAAATGCTATTTAGTTACTTGCTGAGTTTTATACTCATTGTTTTGTCTTAATCTAACCATGGCAGTTAAGCAAGAAGATGGCCAGGCATAGGCGCACTGCTCGTAAGAGCGTACCTGGTGGTCCCTACCATGTTGAGGGCTTCCAGTTGCCAGAGCAGGTAGTACAGGTTATGAGTGAGCTCGTGCCTAGTAAGAGGTGTTTAAAGATACAATGGGTTATCTGTCGGTTCCCAGCCGGAATCGATATTGACTATTTAATAATATTTTGGGATTGTAAGTTATATTCGGTGATTGGTAGTTGTAATCTTGTCTCATACTTTATCCTGTTGATCCTGTTAGTAGTTAATCGGGGTTTATGCATATTTAATTAGTAGATTAGAGGTGTGTGAGTCCTCATTTCCTAACCCCGAGATTGAGGTCGTCACATATACCTTCCTTGAAGTGGTGGGAGTAGCTAGGAAGCCTTAAGAAGCCTTGAGAAGTCTTAGGGATGCTTGGATCTTAAAGGAAAACAAGAAAAAATCAAGTTAAAAACTTTGAAATCACTATTCATTGTCTTCTTCATTGATTTCTTGAAGAAGATTGAGAAAGAATTGAAGGCTTAAACTCATAATATAGCCATTACTATGCATAAGGATGACTAGGGAATTATCTTACCAATTTAGGAAGCCTTGATCTTGAGTTTTGAATTTCTTTCTCTTTGAAATAGTAAAAAGCCGAGAGCATGAAGAAAATAAAATGCCTTGTGTTCTTGTTTTGATGAAAAATGAATTGTTTGGCTTGGTTGGTTGAATATTTGATTTGTTTTTGGTTAACTACCAATTTAACCTTGATTTTGTGTGGTTAATATTCCACCACATTTCCTTCCTTCCCATGTCATGCTTATGTCATGCTATGATGTCATCTTTCCCTCCTTGTCCTCTTCTCATTGGTTGGGTGACATCATCCTCTCTAATCCCTTTGATTAACTTCCTAATTGTTTGCCTAATGACCGCTGATCTGTTATACGGTTCGCTTAACTTTCGTTTTCGTTTATCATTTGAGGGATCATACCCGGGATCTTATTACTTAGGTTCCCTTAAACTTTCTCAATATATTATATTCCTTTTATGATCCTCTCTTATAATCCTTTAATTTAAATCCTTTTTATCCTGTTACCTTATACTCAATTCTTTCCGTATCTAGTGGATTTCCGGGAAAAATCAAAGTGTTCGGAATTGGATTCTGACGATCTTTACATACACTTATATACCATATAGAGTACTAATAAAATCTCAGAATATCCATAACAGAACCCCTACATAGTGTGGCATGAAAAGTTTTCTCATTCAGCAAAAACACTATTCACAAGGGTTACAAAAAGTTGAAAATTTTGGGGGTTATTACAAATAGCACTTTGATTATCACAGTAAATGGGTATTTTAGAATATGTTAACCCATAATCCAGTAACTGATTCTTCATCCAAAGAATTTGTGCACAACAGCTTCCTGCAGCAATGTACTCTGCCTCTGCAGTTGATATGGAAATTGACTTTTGTTTCTTGCTAAACCAAGAAACTAATCTGCCTCCAAGAAATTGGCAGCTTCCAATCTAGCAAATGGTGCAAATGCTTCATCATAATCAATTCCCTCATATTGAGAATATCCTTTTGCAACAGCCTTGCTTTATTTCTTGTAATTATGCCATTACTATCAGTTTTATTTCTGAACACCCACTTTGTACCGACAACAGATCTATTCTTTGGTCTTGGCACTAGGGTCCAGACTTTATTTCTTCAGCAACAGGGTCTGAGAAGAGACCTTCTCAGCTACTTCAGCAACAGGTTCTGATGGTTGAACCTGTACCTCATCATCAGACTCATCTCTTAAAATCATCTTCCTTCTTTTCTGGTGTGCCTGAGGTACTGTCTTAGTCCTCTTTGCTCTAGAAGAAGAAGGCTTCACTTGATTATGTGTTGATGGATGGTTGGCATGTTCTGATGTGTGTGTTTGTTGAGTGGCAGTAGTAGGTTCTGACGGCTGTTATGGTTGTGGTTGTTGTTGTTATGGAACATCAGGATATAATACAGAGTAAGTATCAGCATCAGCATTTACAAGGGCTTGCTTTACTGCTAAAGGAATTCTAAGGGGCCTCATAACTTTCTTTTTGTTATCAGCAGTTAAAAGGTCAGTAAAAGCCCTTTTTGCTAACCTAAAAGGTTTTATGTGTTCAATTGCTAGTTGTGGTTCATCTGATGTACAGTAACTGTAAATTAACTGACAGAACCTAGCAAAGTAAACTACATTCATGTCCTCTTTCATTCTATCTCCTATAAAACATAACACAGTCTTGGCATAATCAAAGTGAGACTGGTTTAGGAGAGCATAACCAATTTATTGAGTCAGAATCGGAATGGCGTCAAAATTTGAGCATTTGTTTGTGAACGCCTTGGTGATGCAATCGAAGAAAAAGCTCCATTCTCTTCGAATATGTGGGCATTTAAGTTGGCCCAACTTTGCCAAACTCTCCTCATACCATAAATTAGCCATCATTTGCTGTAGCAATGAATCCTCAACAGGAGAACTGAACTGGCAGTTCTCAGGTAGATGTAGAGCTTTCCTGACTGTTGCCGGAGTAACAACGTACTCCACCTCCTTTGCTGTAAAAATGATGCTTGGAGTCCCATCCTTACCACCATCATCATAAAGTGCCGTTCTCCAGAACGTCAGAACTTGAGTTCCAGATAAAGTGGATGGTTGCGTCAAAGCGAACCCTATTTCACTGTGAGCCAAGAAGTCCTGAACAAAATGAAGTTCCGACGGAGCGTCACTCTTGGTTAGAATGGCAGTGTAGTTTTTGGGGATGAACTTTGCTCCATTAAAGTTTAGATCCTTAGGTGCCATTGAAAAAGAAGTGAGAAATAAGAATGCCTGAAAGGTGTTTGGTAAAATTCATGTGTAAAAACCGTCAGTGAATATAGAGAGAATAAGAGAGAGAGTATAGAATACAAAAGTAGATAAAAGATTTAAAATCTTTTCTCTCTTTTACTTATACACGCCACTTGACAGCAGTTAAGATGAATTGGAACAGTCTTTGCACCTGTCAGCCATTCAGTAGTTAAGACAATAGTTAATGGGCACGGGAAATAAGTAATGATTACTATGCACATGCAGTTTTTCAATAAAAAAAACTATTTCCACTAAACAAGTAATTATGATTGTCTTTATCTCACTTAAACCAATATTCTGATAAAATAGAACCGTTCAAGTATTGACCAAAAATAAATCAAGTAAATAAATACTGCCACGTAAGCATCAGAACTTGACAATTATCAGAATTTAAAGGTCATCAGAATATGGCTTCTGTACTAAAAAAGTGAATGTTTATTTCTGTAATTCTTCACACAAATACTGATATGGTTTCCGCAGAACTTAATCATCAGAACTTCCATCGGAACTTGTCCTCGGAATTTATACAACTGACACTTAAACTGTTCATCTAAAACAACATTGATCACCACAGTAATTTTCATCATTCATATGGAGTGTAAGTGTGTGCCTTAAGCTAAATATCAGACAAAGAGTAAAGTCTGATTCACTTCAGTACATCTTAGAAATAAGGCATAACTAAGAACTTTGCTCAAAATCTTTCATTAGTCTGAAGTCTACTATAGAATGAGTTCATGCATGAGTCCACCTCAACTGTTTTGTGCTCATTTTATGCATCTTTTGATATTCTTTTTCATAGGAGCTCCTCAGTGTAAGTGAGTCACAACTGCTTATCAGAATTTATACTATTATCAGAGTATTTCTCCAGTAATCAGAGAATGTGAAAAGTCACCAAGAAATTTTATTTTGCTTTTCTAATGCATATTACTTAATACCAGCAATGCACATGGGTCTTCCCTTCCACATACATTTTTCTCTAGATCTCAAAGGAGTACCTGATATTTATTTCTTTTCTTTACTTTTTCTTTTGATAAGTGAAGCTTATCAGCACTTGGTACATCCATAAGATTTATCAACATCAGAACTTAACAGATAAGAAGCACTATTCTAGTTTTTGACTTAGTAATAAGATACACAAAGTAAACCTAACCAAGCTCAATATCAGAATTTGCTTGTGTTAAAAGATTTCCAAATAAACAATTACTTCAAACATGGGATCTTTAGTATATTAGAGACTACTAGGTCAGCATCTAGCACAGTTATCCTCATTGGATTGAATAGTCACAGAAACATTCATATCACTATCAGAGTTTAGAAATTCATATCAGACAACAATCAGCACTTAGGTAAATTTCAATTTAAGCACAGATTACATAAAGATAGTAATATCTGTAAATACTGATCATAAGGTCTGATGTATCAGAACATAAAATAAACATAATTAGAGAAAGAACCTGAAACCATTCCAAGTTAATTTACCAATCTTGTAAAAGTAGCTTCACACAGTGGTTTTGTGAAGATATCTGCTAGTTGTTGATCTGTTGGAATAAAATGCAATTCCACTGTACATTTCATCACATGTTCCCTTATGAAGTGGTGCCTAATGCTGATGTGCTTTTTCATGAAGTGCTGAACTGGATTACCTGTCATAGCAATAGCACTTTGATTATCACAGTAAATGGGTATTTTAGAATATGTTAACCCATAATTCAGTAACTGATTCTTCATCCAAAGAATTTGTGCACAACAGCTTCCTGCAGTAATATACTTTGCCTCTGCAGTTGATGTGGAAATTAACTTTTGTTTCTTGCTAAACTAAGAAACTAATCTGCCTCCAAGAAATTGGCAGCTTCCAATCTAGCAACTGGTGCAAATGTTTCATCATAATCAATTCCCTCATGTTGAGAATATCCTTTTGCAACCAGCCTTGCTTTATTTCTTGTAATTATGCCATCACTATCAGTTTTATTTCTGAACACCCACTTTGTACCGACAACAGATCTATTCTTTGGTCTTGACACTAGGGTTCAGACTTTATTTCTTTTAAATTCATTTAACTCTTCCTGCATTGTTTGCACCTAATCAGCATCTTGAAGAGCTTCTTCAACTTTCTTTGGTTCAGTCTGAGAAAGAAAAGAATGATAGAGACATTCATTTGATGTTGTTATTCTAGTTCTAACACCTACTTCAGGATTTCCAATAATCAAGTCAGGTGTATGTGTTTTAGTCCACTTTTTTGCAGATGGAAGGTGATCTCTAGAACTGGATGCTCCCCCATGATCCATGTTGTCTCCATCAAAATTTTCTAATACTCCCCCTGAAATTATGCTATCTGAGTTGGATCCTTTACAATTTGAGTTTCCAGAATTATCAGAACTTGGCCCATCAGAACTTGATGAATCAGAACTTGAAGAGCCTGTTCTAGGTTCTGATGCTTCTTAAAATATGGTTGGATCTTCAATATGCTCCCCCTGCACAGGTGCATTTTCCTTTGGCGTAGTCACCACAGTTTCAATAACATCAGAGTTTAACCCATCAGAGATTGCAGTATCAGGATTTAGACTATCAGAATTTACGGAATCAGAATTTAAAACTTTATTCTCAAATCTCAGCTGATCATGATCATTAAAATCTTCAAGTCCAGAAATCTTCTTATCATCAAAAGAGACATTGATAGATTTCATGACAACCCTTGTTCTTAAATTATAGACTCTGAAGGATTTTGTGGAAAGTGGATATCCAACAAAAATTCCTTCATCAGCTTTTAGATCAAATTTGAATAGCTGTTCAGGATGAGTCTTAAGAACAAAACACTTGCATCCAAATACATGAAAGTATTTCAGATTTGGCTTCTTTTTCTTCACCATCTCATATGATGTCTTTCCATGCCTGTTGAAAAGTGTTGCATTTTGAGTCAAAACAAGCAGTCTGCACAGCTTCAGTGCAAAAGTAGGTTGGTAACTTTGCTTCATCAAGCATAGTTCTTGCAGCTTCAATAAGAGTTCTATTCTTTCTTTCAACAACTCCATTTTGCTGTGGAGTTCCAGGAGTAGAGAATTCCTGCTTCCATGGTCTTTGAAGAACTCTCCCATAATCATATTCTTGAACTAAGTGCCATTATCACTTCTTATGATTTTCACAGAGTCTTTGACCAATTTATCCAGTTGTTTGACATGATCAGTCAAGATAGATGCAGTTTCACTTTTTGTGTGCAAGAAATACACCCATGTGTATCTGGTAAACTCATCTACTATGACCATAGCATATTTCTTCTTTGCAATAGACATGACATTCACTTGACCAAATAGATCAACATGTAGTAGGTGATAAGGCTCAAGAATTGTAGATTCAGTCTTGCTCTTGAATGAAGATTTTCATTCTTTTTCCTTTTGACATGAATCACAAAGGCCATCAGGAGCAAATACTGATTTTGGAAGTCCTCTCACAAGATCTTTCTTGACTAGTTCATTTATATTGTTAAAATTTAAATGAGAGAGTTTCTTGTGCCAATCCCAGCTTTCTTCAATTGATGCTCTGCTTAACAGACAGATTGCAGAACCATCAGAACTTGTTGAAAGCTTGGCTTCATAAATGTTACCATGCTTGTATCCCTTCAGAACAACTTTGCCTGTAGATTTGCTTACAACTTCACAGTGTTCTTCAAAGAAATCCACATGATAACCTCTGTCACAGATTTGACTAATACTCAGCAGATTGTGTTTAAGTCCTGAGACTAGAGCTACTTTTTCAATGATGACATTCCCAAGATTGATATTGCCATATCCCAGAGTTTTTCCCATGTTGCCATCTCCATAAGAAACTCCTGGGTCAGCTTTCTCCACAAAGTTTGATAGCAGGGCTTTATTTCCAGTCATATGTCCTGAACATCCACTGTCCAGAACTAGGATGTTTTTCCTTTTGCCCTGCAATCACAAAAACCACTAATGATTAGTTTTAAGGACCCGGACTTGCTTGGATCCTTTGGCCTTATTAAGTTTGTTAGCATTTGCAGCGGATTTAACTTCAGAGTTTATGCTAACATTTTTCATATCAGATTTTACAGTATCAGACTTTGCATCAGAACTTACACTAGAAGGAATAATGCTAACTTTCTTTAAAGAAGGTTTTATTCGATAATAATCATAGTACAAACTATGATATTCCTTACAAGTATAAATGGAATGCCATAAACAACCACAATGAAAACAAGGATTTTGTGGTTTAAACTTAATAGTCTGACTCTTAACTCCTGATGTAGGAGGTAAAGAGTTTATATCCTTATTCTTCCTGCAAAAAGAAGCAAGATGGTTAGTGTTTCTACAGTTATTGCATTTCTTTCTAGGAGCATTAGGAACAGACTTATAATTATTGTTTTTATTCACACCTTCCTTTCCATTCCTATTTTTCCTAGGTGGTTTTGCCTTGTTTATATTCTTAATCTCTTCCATCTTATACTTAAGCTGCTTCTTTGTCATTAAGCTTATGTTAACTTCAGCTGGTTTATCCTGTTTTAATTTATCAGAAGTTGACTCTGCCTTAACTTCTGTATCAATATCTTTCATCTTTTCAGAATCAGACTTTACAGTTTTAGCTACAAACTTAACAGGATTTACATTTGGCTTAGTAGTCTGTTTAATAATAATTGGCTTAATTTGTTCAGTTCCTATTTCACTTTTATCATCTCCATAACATAAGCCCTCTTTCCAGTTTCCACTAATTAGCAAATTCTGAGTTGTTCTGCCAGAGTTAGTCTAAGTCCTGATGATCTCTCTTTCCCTTTCTAACTCATTTTTTAGAGATTGATTCAATTTTAACACTTCATCTCTAACATTAAAAGCATCATCTCTTTCTTTCTGAGTTTGATGGAACATAACTAACTCTTTTTCTAAATAGTCATTCCTTTTCTTAAAAGCCAGATTTTCAGAAGTTAACCTATCACATGTTAAGGTCTAATCTCTATAGCTAATGAATATGTTTTAAGATAAGATCTCAACTCAGTAATATCATCAGTATGAAAAGCATAAGTTGTTTGAGGTACCTTTAACTCAGCAGCATCAGAACTGCTATCAGCATTTGCCATCAAAGCATAGTTCACCTCATCTTCAGAATCTGAAGTGTCTGTCTATCTTTTCTTCTTTGTGACAAGGGCCTTGCCTTTGTCTCTCTTTCCTTTCTTGCATTCAGGAGATATGTGGCCTCTTTCACCACAATTGTAGCATTTAACATTTGAGTAGTCTCCTCTGTCAGACTTTCCTTCTTTGCCTTCAGATTTTCTGAAACTCTACTTATCAGAACTTCCACTTTTCCTGGAAACCTTCTTTCCCTTTCTAAATTTCCTGTAGGCTATCTTTGTGATACCCTTCACCATAAGAGCACACAATTTCATCATATCTTCATCAGCATTCATCTCAGATAGACTTTCAGTTTCTGAATCCTCATCATTATCAAAACTTGATGAATCTGAATCAGACTTTGTGATGAGAGCCTTTCCTTTGCCTTTCTTCGAAAAAGCCACTTTGGGGAATTCCTCCTCAGCCTTAAGAGCAACTGTCCTTGACTTTCTCCCATGCCTCTTGCTTCTTTGATCCATCTCAAGTTCATGAGTCTTGAGCATAGCATAAATTTCATCAAGAGTAGCTTCATCAAGAGCATAGTTGTCTATTATAGTAGTAGACTTCAAATCCCAACTTTCAGGAAGAGCTAACAGGAATTTTAGATTTGAATCTTCAAGATCATATTCCTTGTCCACCAGTGACAGATCATTCAAGAGTTTGACAAACCTGTCATATAATCCAGTTAATGACTCATCAGCTTTTGAGTCAAAGTGCTCATACTCTTGAGTGAGTATAGTCAATTCCCTGACACCTTGTTTCCAAAGCATCCCATATCTCCTTTGCAGTCTTGCAATTAATTACCTTGTTTGACATGACATTATCAATGGAACTATGCAGCAAATGCCTTACCTTTGCATCCTTGGCAATAGATGAGATATCTTCTGCTATATACTCACTTTTCTCCTTTGGTATGGTCTTTGCTGGCTGATCTGCAACTACAACAGAGAGCTTGGTTGGCTTATGTGGTCCTTTGTAATAACCCCAAAATTTTGGACTTTTTGTAACCCTTATGAATAGTGATTTTGCTGATTATGCTGAATAAGAAAACTTTTCATGCCTCACTTTGTAGAGGTTCTTTTATTGTTATTCTGAGATCTTATTAGTACTCTTTATGGTATATAAGTGTATGTAAAGATCGTCAGAATCCAAATTTGAACACTTTGATTTTTCCCAAAAATCCACCAGATACCGAAAGAATTGAGTATAAGGTAACATGATAAAAAGGATTTAAATTCAAGGATTATAAGAGAGGATCATAAGAGGAATATAATGTATTGAGAAAGGTTAAGGAAACCCAAGTAATAAGATCCCGGGTATGATCCCTCAAACGATAAACGAGAATGAAAGTTAAGCGAATCGTATAACAGATCAGCGGTCATTAGCCAAGTAATTAGGAGCTAATCAAGGAGGTTAGTGATGATGATGTCATCACACCAATAAGAGAAGGATAAATGTAACAAGATGACATAGAAGGATGACATAAGCATGACCAAAAAGGGAAGGAAGTGTTGGTTGATTATAAACCACACTAATTTTACCATGGTTAAAAGGTAATCAAACAAAACAAAGGAAACAACCAAGAAAAACAAATCAAAACACAAAACACAAAGTTGACCTTCATTATCCAACAAGAAAGCTCTCGGCCTTCCTTCATTTTCAAGGAGAAAAAAAAATCAAAATCCAAGATCCAAGCATTGTTAAATCATGAGGTAATTATCCAAGGTTCCTTGTACACAGATATAGATATCCTATGAATCTAAGCTTCAAATTCCTTCATAATATCTTCCTATAATTCATGGAAGAAGAGAGTGAATAGTGTTTTTCAAGAACTTGAAATTTTGATCTTGTGTTTTTGTTTAGATAAAGCTTTAGTAAGGATTTTCCAAGGTTGTTTCAAGCTCATTAGTTACTCCTACTTACAAGGAAGGTATAATCTCTTAACCTAGCATTATTATTGAATGTTAAGAGCTTATTATGAGTAGTATAGTTCATGAGAGGCATGATTATTGAATATTTAGAGATTGGTTGGTTTTGTAATGTTTTTGGAGTTATAAATCTTGATGATTAGTTAATGAACTTAAGTAAGCTCTTAGTTCATGATTGAGAAGTAGTATAAATTGGAAATATTGAGTTGTTGGGGCTGTTGTAGTAAAGAATGGATGAATTTTGGTTGTAGTGGTGATTGTGGGTTGAATTGTGAATTGATTGGAATGGTTTAAATTTGGTAATCGCGTAAACATAGTCGTCGTAATGCCCGATTTACTTTAGACTGTTTTTGTTCTTAATATCAGGACCCGAGAACTCACTGTTAGGTTTTGACCATTGTCCTGATTAGATAGTTCATGTTACGAGCTTCGTTTTGATATGTGGTTCGCTTGAATCCGACGTACGGTTTAGGAGAAACGACCGTTTTAAGTAACGGCGTTTCGCGACCGAACCATTACCCCTCGCCTTACTTTGAAACCTTGGCTAAGGCCCTTAACTGAATAGTTGGAGTATAAAACAATTATTTAAAGTGTATTAGGCAGTTGGTAGGGTACTCGCGAAAGAATCGCCTTAAAACCCTTAATGGTTAATTTATTAAAAATGGTGGAGCCGAGGGTACTCGAGCGACTTAAGTGAATCGTTAAGCGCAAAAGCGAACGTTAGGGTCTAATTGGTTAAAGTATAGATTCTTCAGCGACTTTGGTTTAATTCCAACTTATATTTTGTTTATAGGTTACCAGACTCATCCCAAGCCTTTTATCACCCCCAGTCGCTCAGGCAAGTTTTCTACCCGTTATACTGTTGTTGTGATGTATATATGTATATGCATTATCTTGTGATAGATGCATGCTGGTTAATTAGCAAATCTTGCGATATATTGGAGCATGCTGATATGGTTTATATGCATGTCTGTTTCGTAATCTTGATATCTATCTGTTGATTCCAATGCTTATAATTGTATAATACCTATGCTAGAGATAAGCAGTAGTTGCGTATACCCTTAGTATAGGGGACCCAACAGCGAACATTTTCTAAAACCAGGAGTCGATGCTCCCGAGTATATTATATATATTTATATATATATAGATATAGTTTTCAAAACTATTAATCGAATAAGGTTTATTCGATAACTTTATTTTTATTTAATGAATATTACTTTGAATATTCATTTGAGGACTTATGACTCTGTTTATTCTATTTAATGAATATTACTTTGAATATTCATTCGAGAACTTATGACTTCGATTATTTACTAAATAATATTCTTTATTTTATTAAAGAATAATGTTTCGATAATCAAACTTATTTTTGATTATTTAAATAAAGATAGTACTTTCGTATAAGTATATCTTTGGTTATTTAATATTCATTTCAAGTATGAGTTTTAAAACTTCTACTTCTAATTATTTATATAGAGATTATCCTTATGGGAATATTATTTAAATAATAATATTCAGATATTTTCTAATATATCGGGACTGATTTATGTCATTGAATCAGCATTACTCCAAACATTCTTAAAAGTGTTTTCGAGTCTTCAAAATGATTTTAAAAGATAGAGCGAATCCCAAAACTCATTTTTATATTTAAGATCTTCCTTTCAAAGGGGATTTAAATACTCGCTCAAAACCTGAGGGATCCGACTCTGTGGTGTATTTATATTCGCAACAAGGTTGCTATTTTGATAAATGAATTGATTACTTACCCAGCGTTCGGGTAGTAAGTCCATCTATTGAGTCGGCATAAGCAATATGGGCTCAGTGGGCGTCCATGAAAGTGTAAGTGGCTCAGTGGGAGTCCATCAAATGCATAAGTGGCTGAATGGCAGTCCAGCATAAGGTCCTATTGCGGCCAGGGTGATGACCAGTGGGGAATTCGTCCATCTACTAGTAGAAAAGGTTATATATTGGTATCTCTGCCTGATCAGCAAGATATCAGGTTTATGCCAAGGTTTTCTCCTTTCCAAATTCATTGGATATTACAACTCTGTTTATATTTTTCATAACAAAGGTTTTCAAAGAGTGTATGAAATGTATATATATAGGTGTATATATATATCGGGACTTAATGACGTATCTCGTAACTTCATTATTTATAATGAGATTTCAAGGATTGAATCTATTCAAATCTTATCTTGTAGTCTCATCTATGTGATGAACTTTTGAAACGGATTATACCTTGAACGGTGATAGTTCAAGTAGTATTCGGAAAAGATATAAGTATATTGGAGTATGTCGTAACTTCACCTTTTCAACTTATATCTGGTTAGTGATTATCTTATACATGATAAAGATTTTCAGAAAAACGTTGAGACAAGGTTAGATATATGAGATCACCTTGCAACGATATTTTTATACAGTTATAAACTGGAACTCTGTGTATATTATGCATGGCAGAGGATTTCAAAGATTTTGAAAAGTATATGTAAATATATACTAAATAATTTGCGGCTTGGTCGCATTAAGAGGTCAAACTTGGTTCAATTCTTCTTGACCAAGACTTTCATGAGTGCTATGAGAATGCTCATATATTGTTAATCATTATACATATTATTTTGGTGGGCTTGTTGCTCACCCTTGCTTTCTTCTTTCATCACACAACAACAGATAGACAAGATGAACAAGATCAAGCTCCCAATTCGTGAGCGGATAGGAAATGTTCCCCAGTTTCCTGTAGGCGTTGATGCCGTTGTAGCTGAGGTAGGATCTACCAATAGGCTAGGCTTTCAACTTTTGATGTACCAGACTTATGTATATTTATGAATTGTAATAATGGCAAAGAATATGTAAGTTATTCAGAAACCCTTTTTAAGGTGTAATGGTTTATAATTGTGGAATAAAATGACTTGTGTTATTTTTTTGGTATTCATCTCTGAGACTATAACTTGTGGTGTGTGTGTGTATATTGTGGGGTCACAGTACGCAGTAGTTGGTTGACTGATAAGTATTTCTTCATTCAGCATTCTCAAAATCTATGGCCACTGTCTATTCTCTTACCCATGGAGTGTATTGACCAGTTGCTAATCCTGAATATGAAAGGCTGTACTTTGACCCCTTTTGTCTCAGGGTAATCTTTAATGGCCAAGATTATCCTTCATCTGGACTCCCACAATCGATTTTTGATCGACTTGTATGGGATGACACTCTCTGACTTCATCTTTTCGGAATGGACATCCACTTCGAGAAGATGAGAAGAGTTGAGGAGGCTGAGCAACGTCGCCTCAAGGAATAACAACATCGCCTTGAATGGTTGGCATTGCAAGAGAATATAGTTTCTCTTTCAGGTTCTATGTCATGAATCGTCCATCGAAGGGCGATGAAGAAGCTAGAAGATGAGAAGAAGAAGAAGAAGTCTGAGTAGTTAGATTGTTTTAGGGTTTTATGTTTAAAATTCTATTAATCTTGTACTCTTCTTCTTAAATATTAATGAAAATATCTTTTATCTTCTTTGACTTTTTAAGTGAATGAATGTTTAACGTCTTGTTTGTTCTTGAATGCTTGTGACTTTTAATCTTCAAATTAGTACCGCATGCTTGATTTCAGATATTTTTCAATAGTGCATGTGAAAAACTGATCTCTGTTTGAGTTCATATGTTCACTACAGTACAGATTGAGCACATTACAGGAAGTAACTGATATAACAGAAGAAATTTATTAAAGATTTAATTCTACACTCATGAGAATTATTATCTTTGAGTGTTATGTTCTATCCAAATTCTTTGAAACTTTCTTTTTCTCACCAAGAAAGTTGTCCACACTCAATCTCAATCTCAGTATCATAAATCTTACATCTTAAATTTCTTCTTACAACTAAAACACTTGAATCCATTTCTCAAATATTTCCAACAATCAAATGACATAGCTCTTGAAATTATGCACACCACTCAGAAACAACATTAAGTTGGTTAGAGACTACATACTGAGGTAGATCTTAATGATACTAACAGGGACACAGGGGTTTCATCAGTTTTCACTGAAGACCCTGTGAAAGCTTTCAATAAACACATTTAAGTGTTATTTCTTTGCAAGAAGAACAAGGTGTGAGAACATGGTACATGACAGTAACCTGATTAAATCCTCTCCAATTCAAATGGAGGTTCCCATAATTGGTAAACAACAACTGTCATAACCACAGTTTTAACTATAAGTTCAATTGTGACTTCAGATTCACAAGATATAAATATTGTTATTACTTTATCAGCATTTGTTCTAAATACTGATTTAGTATTTTCAGCATTTATTTTTCATGTTATAAATCCTGATGGTATGATTATTTCTAGACCTTATTTAAAGGAATACCTCTAGTTGTATGACCATAGATCGCCCTTCTTTAGCCACCTCTTATTTATGTAGGACAATCTTTCTGAGCTTTTTATATGAGATGTGTGAAAAGATTTAGAGAAAAACAGAATTAAAGAGAGGCAGGATCCTTCCTGGGAAAAGGAGAGGTAGATGAGAGATAGGATTTTGTAATCCTTGTGAGGACGCTCTGACTATTAAAAGTCATGAGATGTATGGTGTGAGGAGTAGTGAGGCTGCTTTAAAAGAATAGAGAGATTAAATTTTACTTGTTATATGTTTGCAGGTGTGCATAGTACTAAAGAAACAAATGTTGAACAACAGTCTGTTGAACTTCGTATAAACTCTGATGTACCAAGTGTTGTTAATCTACCTGCAATTCTAAGTACTGATACTTTCTTACAGTCTATACATTCTACTATTCCACCACATGAAACAGTCCATTCAGTCTACTATTCCACCACATGACACAATCCCTATTTTTACTGAAAAACAGTCCTTTCACTCTACTATTCCAGCACCTGAAGTAATCCATGTTGTTGCTGAAGATGAAGTAGCACGACAATCCATTCATAAAGTTTCATCCATTTTAGGGTCACCACAGCACTCTACAGGAACTGAGGTTCTGGAAGTAAATTTAGAAGCTCAAGTTCATTTACCTACAATTTTTGAAGATATGGAGTTAACTGCTGATGGTATGGAAGCTTCTGAAACTGCTGGATCACATACTGCACCAATTTTGGAATCTACCTTACATGCTGAAGCTGGTGATGAAGTTCAGCAGATAGTTCAAGATCCAGTTTCCAATGAAGAATCTAATGATGGTAAAGAAGCTAATGTTTCAAATGCTCTTATAGATCCTGAGGATGATCTTTTTATTTTGGAGTTCCGAGAATCCTTGTTTCCAATAATGGCACACAATTCTTGGGGGCAAAATTTGAAAAGACCTTAGAAGAACTCAAGATCCAACACATCAAGGCCTCGATCGCGTATCCCAAGCCAGTTGGTTAGCAAAAGTGATAAATAGAACTATTCTCCAAGGCTTGAAGAAAAGGATTGAGGAGATTCCTCGTTGGGTCGACGAATTCCCAAATGTCCTGTGGGCATACAGAACAACATTTAGATCTGCGACCGGTGAGATTCCCTTTCGCATGGCTTACAGCTTCGACGCAGTACTGCCCGTGGAAATAAGCCTAGTCTCCCCACGAGTCGAGATCTTTGATCCTTTTCAATCTTTCGAGGGTCTGAAGTTCCACAATGATCTACTTGAGGAAATAAGAGTGGCGTCCCGGCTGGTAATGATAGGACAGCAGGAAAGATAGCCAGGTACTTTAATAGGAAAGTAACTGTAATAACTCCCAAAATTTTGAACTTTTTGTAACCCTTGTGAATAGTGTTTTAGCTGAATGAGAAAACTTTTCATGCCACACTATGTAGGGGTTCTGATATGGATATTCTGAGATTTTATTAGTACTTTATATGGGATATAAGTGTATGTAAAGATCGTCAGAATCCAAATCCGAACACTTTGATTTTTCCCGGAAATCCAATAGATACGGAAAGAATTGAGTATAAGGTAACAGGATAAAAGGACTTAAATTAAAGGATTATAATAGAGGATCATAAAAAGGAATATAATATATTGAGAAAGGTTAAGGGAACCTAAGTAATAAGATCCCGGGTATGATCCCTCAAACGATAAACGAAAACGAAAGTTAAGCGAACTGTATAACAGATCAGCGGTCATTAGGCAAACAATTAGGAAGTTAATCAAAGGGATTAGAGAGGATGATGTCACCCAACCAATGAGAAGAGGACAAGGAGGGGAGGATGACATCATGAGGATGACACAAGCATGACATGGGAAGGAAGGAGATGTGGTGGCTTTTTAACCACACAAAATCAAGGGCAACTAGGTAATTTACTAAAACAAACACAAAAATCAAACCAACCAAGCCAAGCAAATCATTTTTCATCAAAATCAAAAAGAAACCAAGGCATTGTTCTTCATGCTCTCGGCCAAAACAGAACCAGCACACTAAAACTGCTGTATCTCCTTCATTTCTCACTCAAATATTGTGTTCTATAGCTCATTGGAAAGGTATTGAGATGGCCTATAACTCTTGTTCACAAGTCTCGTCCAAATAATCATGTTAAGACCCTCATTTTTGCGGTTCTTTAAATCGGACTTTTAGAAACTTCAAAGCCTAACTTTGTGTTCTTGATTTCTTTGGAAAGATCAAGCTTGTAGGAGGCTCCCTAAGGCTTCCTAGCAACTTAACACATCCCAAGGAAGGTATAAACTTCAAACCCTAGCCTTTACTTTATTTGTTAGTAAGCTTAATGGTTGGTTTTGTGAAATGAGAAGCATGGATTGTGATTATTAGTAGTTTGGTTTGATTTGGAAGTGTTTTGGTAATTGAAGCTTGATTATAGTTCATAGGTCTTGATTGTGGTTGTTTGAGTTGAAAACCTTGGAGATTATGGACTGATGTGGTATGGTTTAGGTAAAGTTTTGTTGTATTGATGGTTATGAGTTGGTTGGTGGTTAATTGGAGTAGTTTAAACATTGGTAATCGCGTAAACATAGCCGTCGTAATGTCCGATTTACTTTAGACTGCTTTTGTTCATAACATTTGGACCCGAGAACACCCTGCTAGATTTCGACCATTGCCATTTTTAGATAGTTCATGTTACGAGCTTCGTTCTGATATGTAGTTCGTTTGATTCCGATGTACGGTTCAGGAGAAACGACCATTTCAAGTAACGGCGTTTCGCGAACGAAACTTTTCCCCTCGCTTTACTTTGAAACATAGGTTAAAGACCAAAAATGGTTAATTAATGTATGAAACATTTATGGTAAGTGTGTTAGGCAGTTGGTAAGACACTCGCGAAGGAATCGCCTTAAAACTCGTAAAGGTTAAATTATTAAAAATGGTGGAGCCGAGGGTACCCGAGTGACTTAAGCAAATCAGTAAGCGCAAAACAAGCGTTAGAGTCTAAGTTAGTTAAAGTATAGATTTACAAGTGACTTTGGTTTAATTCCAACTTACTTGTTGTTTATAGGTTACCAGACTCGTTCCGAGCTTTTTTTTCACCCCAAGTCGCTCAGGCAAGTTTTCTATCCATTATACTGTTGTTGTGATGTATATATGTATATGCATTATCTTGCGATAGATGCATGTTGGTTAATTAGCAAATGTTGCGATATATTGAAGCATGCTGATATGGTATATATATGCATGCCTGTTTCGTATTCTTGCCAAATATATCTGTTGGTTCAGTTGATAATACCTATGCTAGAGAATAGCAGTAATTTGCATATACCCTTAGTATAGGGACCCAAAGGTGAAAACATTTTCTAAATCCGGGAGTCGAGGATCCCGAGTAGATTTTATATATATATTTATATATATATATATATGTTTATAGTTTTCAAAACTATTAATCGAATAAGGTTTATTCGATAACTTGATTTTATTAATGAATATTATCTTGAATATTCATTCGAGGACTTATGACTCCTTTATATTATTTATTGAATATTACTTGGATATTCATTTGAGGATGTATGACTCCTTTATTTTATTTAATGAATATTATTTATAATATTCATTCGAGGGCTTATGACTCAGCTTATTTATTTTTGAATATTATTTCTAATTTCATTCGAGGGCTTATGACTCAGCATATTTTATTTATTGAATATTATTTGAATATTCATTTGAGGATCTATGACTCCGATTATTTGCTGAGATATATTCTTTATTTTATTAAAGAATAAGGTGTCGATAATCAAACTCACTTTTGATTATTCAAATAAAGATAGTACTTTCGTATAGGTATATCTTTGGTTATTTAATATTCATTTCAAGTATAAGTTTTAAAACTTCTACTTCAATTATTTTTATAAAGATTATTCTTTATGGGAATATTATTTAAATAATAATATTCAGATATTTTCTAATATATTGGGACTGATTTACCTTGTTAAATCAGCATCACTCCAAACATTCTTAAAAATGTTTTGCGAGTCTTCAAAATGATTTTTAAAAGTTAGAGCGGATCCCAAAACTCATTTTTATATTTAAGATCCTCCTTTCGAAGGGGATTTAAATACTCGCTCAAAACCTGAGGGATCCGGCTCTGTGGTTTGTTTTATATTCGCAACAAGGTTGCTGTTTTGATAAATGAATTGATTACTTACCCAACACTCGGGAAGTAAAATTCTTGGAACAAGTTAATCCATTAACAGGCATCGCCTGGGAAATATCGGTGAGTTTTCCTTTCCAACTAGATACGACTTCTTGGTGGAGTCGTATCAACAAGTTTCTACTTGGGGAAAGGGGGAACGAGCTTTACGTTTCAGAGTCATGGATTTCATCTGAACTAGGAGTGGCGTAAGTGGTCGAGTGGCGCCGGCCCAGCCTTATTATATTGGCCCAAATGGCCTGGAAGTTCCGCTAAGGCGGTCCATTCCTTAGGAGTTCAGTGTTCGGTTGACAAGTAAATCCGACAGGTTCTCCTCTACATGTAGAAAATGGTGGGGTTGCACTACTACGACTGATCATCGTAAGTGGTCTTCCTGGCGCGGCAAACTCCCGTAATGAGTTCATCATCCAATTGGATATTTCTGCAACACTACCCAGAGCACTTCGATAGAAAGGCTACGGTTGGGCGATTGTTGAGTGTTGGCAGGGTCAAATTTTCAAAATGGTGTTTGCATCAAATGAAGTATCTCGTAACTTCATTTTATTTTGATGATATTTTAAAGATTTAATCTATTCAAATCTGGTCTTGTAGTCTCATCTATGTGATGAACTTTGGAAACTAATTATAACTTGAATGGTGGTAGTTTAAGTAGTATTTGGAAAAGATATAAGTATATTGGAGTATCTTGTAACTTCATCTTTTAAACTTATATCTAGTAAATGATTATCTTATGCATGACAAAGATTTTCAGAAAAATGTTGAGACAAGGTTAGATATATGAGATCACCTTGCAACGATATTTTTATACAGTTATACACTGGAACTCTGTGTGTATTATGCATGGAAGAGGACTTCCAATATTTTGAAAAGTATATATGTATATATATACTGAATATTTTACGACTTCATCGCATTAAGATATCATCTTGGTTCATTTCTTTTGACCAAGACCTTCATGAGTACTATGAGAAGGCTCATATATTGTTAATCATTATACATATTATTTTGGTGGGCTTGCTGCTCACCCTTGCTTTCTTCTTTCATCACACAACATCAGATAGACAAGATGAACAGGACCAAGCTCCCAATTCGCGAGCGGATAGGAAACGTTCCGCAGCTTCCTATAGGCATTGATGTCGCTGTAGCTGAGGTAGGAACTACCAATAGGCTAGGCTTTCAACTTTTGATGTATCAGATTATGTATATTTATGAATTGTAATAATGGCAAAGAAATGTAAATTTATTCAGAAACCTGTTTAAGGTGTATTGGCATATAATTGTGGAATAAAACGACTTGTGATTATTTTTGGATATTCATCTCTGAGACTATAACTTGTGGTGTGTGTGTTTATTATGGGGTCACAGTACAGAGTAGTTGATTATTTATTAAGAGTGGGTGTTATTAAGGGAAATGGAACTCGTGACAACCCGGATCCCCGACCCCGGATTTGGGGGTGTTACAGAAATGGTATCAGAGCTAAGCGTTATAAACCTCAGAGATGATGGGACGTTAAGATAATAAGTTCACTAAGATAATAAGAACTCTTGCCAAGTTCATAGTCGGACTACCTAACGTAGTACTGACAGTTAAAACCCTTATGGGAACCCTTATAAATGTAGCGATAGAAGCGTAGTTCGTTATCGTATAGAGTAGCGGGACTCCGAACCCTGAGGTTGAGGAGCAACAGCGCGATGATGTTTTATTACTAATTGGAGATCGGATTGTGGATCCGATAGAGTGTCCTAATGCAGGACCGGATGATGTTGATATTGAGGATGTAGCGGTTGAGGATGTTGTCCTAGATGGGATTGTTGCTGAGGAGGATCTCGTGGAGGATCCTGACAAGAATGAATAAAGGACCACTGATGAATTGATGACCATGGTTAGGGCAACTCCCAGAGGTAGGATTGGCCGGTCACTACCGGAGGTTCGTTCAAGTTTGTAAAGAT
This sequence comes from Apium graveolens, assembly GCF_009905375.1. Taxonomy (NCBI): domain Eukaryota; kingdom Viridiplantae; phylum Streptophyta; class Magnoliopsida; order Apiales; family Apiaceae; genus Apium; species Apium graveolens. The sequence continues at coordinate 92,127 of NW_027418380.1, forward strand.
AGTAGCCCCTTTAACGCGGCTTACTCGTAAGACTGAGAAGTTCGAATGGACAGAGAAATGCGAGAACAACTTTTAAGAACCGAAGCAAAGGTTGGTGACGTTCCCTATGTTGGCGTTGCCGGATGGAAAATGAGATTTTGTGAAGTGTAGTGACGCTTCGCATAAGGAATTAGGGTGCTTCTCATACAGCACAGCAAGGTAATCGCGTACGCGTCAAGACAATTAAGGTAATATGAAATTCGATATCCCCGCCCATGAGCTTAGGCTCGTGGCAATAGTTTTACCCTAAAGATTGGAGGCACTACTTGTATGGAGAGAAGTGCGAGAATTACCTAAGCCATAAGTGCTCTAGTACATTTTCACGTAGAAAGAGCTCAACATATGCCAGAGAAGGCAGTTAGAGCTAATCAAGAATAATGATTGGGAGATTCTTTATCATTCGGGGAAAGCCAATGTGGTGGCTGATGCCCTTAGTAAAAAGGAGAGACTCAAGATGATAATGTCTTTGGGAGAGTTTATAAGAGATTTTGGAAATAGTAGTGAAGGTAACCGGAGCCGGTACCGAAAAGCTGTTTGAGATTGCAATAGAGACCGAATTATTGGAAAAGAGCATACGGTGCCAGAGAAAGGTGATGAATGAAGGCAGAGAGCCAACAAATAAATATGAGATTAATACCGAGAAAGATGATAAGGGAATAATGAGGTATTCCTATAGAATTTGGGTTCCGAAAGTTCAAGAGCGTAAGGATGAGAACTTAGATGAGAGCCATAGTTTGAGGAATAAGATTTAGAGCAAACCCTGAACGTGATATTCAGGGAGGTCGCCATCAAGATAGAAGGAACCCATGACATAATGGAGTGGAAAATGAGGATTTTAAATTAAAAGATGACCCCAATTATGGGGAGTAGGATGAAACATTTCATACTAAGGAAACAGAAAGTCGAGTAAGGAAAGGAGACCCGAGACGGTACTCCTATACGGCAATTCATGGACCTATCTAGACAGAACTTAGACTATTATCCCCAACCACCACCTTGAGGAAACAATGCGATAGGAAATTCTTTCAGGACCTGTAAGTCTCTAAGCTCTCAGAGTTCCAAGGAACAGGTTGACCCAGTCGAGGCAAGAGCCTGGCTAAAGGAAATAGAGGAATCATTTGAGATTCTGAATGATTGACGAATCACAAAAGACTGTTTTTGTCACTTACCCTCCTAAGAGAGAGACCACCCGCTGGTGAAAGGCCAAGGAAGGCACAGAGCAAGAGATTATAATAAACTGATTTAAGTTCAGTCAATTGTTTTCAGGAAAGTACTTCCCAAGGTTATGGAGATAGTGTAAAAGCTTTAGAGCCAGAACAAAGGCATACGAGTATGATGAATTATGAATCTAAGCTGTAAAAGTTGTTAAGATTCATTCTGAAGACGCGAATCCAGAATGACGGGATATTTGAAATCAATGCTTATGTTGTGTTGGTTCATGAAATAATGATAAGAGAAAGGAAAATAAAAAGGAATTGAAGTGGAAAGGAATATAAAGGCAACAGAGTTTGAGGAATGATAAGGGAGTTGGGTATGAGGAAACCCTAAAGACTCATATTAATAGAAATAGAAAAGTATATGATCGTCAGGATGAGGGTGATTCACCATGAGTTAAAGTTGACGGTTGAAGGCATAAGAGATGCATATATTTTATCCCCTTTAAGTTGGGAGGATTCGAGGAAACATTGAGATAGTTCGAAGGATAAACAATGAGACGCGGATAGACTGAGGAGACAAGGAAGTAAGAAATTAGGAAAATTGGATGAAGGAAGTGACCTTCAAGAATGTGAAGTGTAAGACCGGTGGCTTGATACCCAGAAAGGGAGACGCCAGGTATGAAAGATATCCCAACATTGAGATGACTGTTGAGATAAATAAAAGAGGTAAATGAGTAGTTAGAACTAAAAGGTTCACGTTGAACACGACAAACATCTTCTAGAACATCCCTATTATCATTACTAAATCAGGCAAGAAAAGCGGATAACCGTTCTTATCTTTTGGAGGCCATATTGATTGACCTTATTTTGAATACAGATGTTATTGTGAAATTAGGCATATACTATCGAGGTGGGAATGATTGAATAAGATACCCTTATCAGGGATATATGACTTGATTTATCCATGGAAGGATGCATGTACCTTTTAAAGGTGGAATTAAGGATAGAACATCGGTAACTTAAAATGAATCCTCGGGGAATGCATAAAGGTTGGAATTTCACCCTTAATAGGGATAGTATGAGTTTTGACAGTATGAATTGGAAAGGATTAAGGTAATAATAACCTTTAAGGATCAGTGGAGAAATTCTTCAGAAGTATATAGACAATGGTTCTAGTATTAGTAAGTGGTATTTTGATATGCCCTGTATATAGGGAATACAGGAGGAACGATTAAAGGATAACCTTAGAGGTTTTACAAGGAGAAAGGAAATATTCGAAATTCTCAAGAATAAAAATGTTGATAAAGGAAATATGACATAATTATAATGTTGCCAAGTACGGCACGTGTTAAACCACGAGAAAGTATGGATCGAACCAGTAATGGTCGAAATTGTTAAGGGCAATTAGGACTTAAGATAAAAGATGTTCTAATTATGATTGAGAGTCAGTCATGACAGTGATTAACCTCTAAAGACTGAGGCAATAACTTATGGAAAAAAAATGGTGATTTTTTTTTACTCATCAGATTTTAAGGAAAGCATTTTCACATAAGCTGTGATTGAAATAAGGTAGAAAATTTATTTGGAGGTGGTTAAAATGACATTGACTGTAAGGAAATTTTACTATCAGGAAAGGCTAAAGAGGTGGCCGACACTTTAAAGGTAAGAGGATAATTATAGGCGCTTGTGCCAAAAGAATACAGTGATGATGGTTAAAACTGTGAAGGTTGTATTATAGTTTGGAAGATTGACATTCTTCCTGATGACTGTGCAATACCCAACCGTAATAGTAGTTGGTAAAGGTTTAATTCATGTAATCGCCATGAACGGGCTATCTATCTTAGAAGGTCCTATCTTGAGATAAGCCAGGACCATGTTTCAAAAAGGACTAGATGAACCCTTGAGTTAAGTCTTCTATTTAGGGCGTATGATTAAGAATGGTATTAACCTGCTATCGTTGCTTTGATTGAAACTCTTCTGCACTTTTATCTGCTTCATGTCATGTATGTATGTCAGGATCAGGAGTGTTCTTCATGAATCATGAATGGTGATTATGTTACCTCCTTAGAAGGATTTGATACGACATGTATGGACTCCGTATGGTTAGATATTAAGATTTTATGGAAAGGTGAATGACGACAGTAGGTCAGTGGTGGACCATAGTAATGCAGTAATGATTCCGCGAGTAATGAGTTGATTACAAGCGTGAGAGTTGTATTGGAATGGGTGTTAAGATTGAGTACCACTAATCGGGTCATGGTAGTGTATAAGTTATCATTGATAGAACATTGATAGACTAATTAAGTAGAGTATCTACCTATTGAATATTTATTCTTTCTTATCAATAGAGAGTCATATTATTATACGAGGAAGGTTACGGTGCAAGCATAGAATTCTAGTAACGATGATGTCTAGAATGAGATGCCAGATTCGATTTTCGATATCGAGGGAGTTTCAAAGGTGATTGTGTATAAGCTCGAGGAAGAGCATGGGTCCATAGAATGATGGACGGAATAGAAATATTTAGGCATGGGAAATACGATGCTATAATACTTGATGCTGATATAAATACATATATGTTTTGTTCTCCTATGACAAACCTCTATAGTTCAGAGGTAGGTTCCAAGCCAGATATTTTGTGGCAGTATATTTTTCATATATACAATTCTCTTCAATTCGTTCTTTTCTCTTCTTTTCATTTCATGTAAGCTGAGAAGAACAACCCTTCCAGAAAGGGGAGGTATTGCCGAATGACTATCTATCTGTATGATAGAAGCCTAGTAGGATACCATCTATTGTTTAAATTGCTTGTCAAGTACTAAAGGCTGGCCACCTTCTGTACTAACTAAGCGATATAACAAGTGTTCATGATCATAGTGATCTCTCAACAAATTCATTTACTTCTATATGATTGATCAAACTTTGGGAAATAGAAACAGCTGAAAAAGGAGTAATAAAGTTGTGGTAGTATTCGGAATGGAAATACATTCGTGATACTAAGGTTGACGTGGTTATTAAAAGGTTATAGAACGCTAACGAGCAAAAGTATAACCAGTATAATATTAGGAACGGAAGGTAGTAGCGATTACGAACTGGAAAAGAATGGGTATTGAGACGCCAAAGCTATAGTGCTAGAAGCTGTGATAAAATTCCATGCGATAGACTTGAAAGAATTTGGAATGATCACTTAACACGGATTGAGTTTTCTTACGATAATAGATCACATGTCAGTATTGAGATATCGCCTTATGAGATCCTTGAGGGAAGACAATGTCGATCTCCCTTATGTTAGGATGAAGTTGTAGAGCGCAAGATGTTCGGACCCGCAGTAGTCCAAAGGATCAAGGATATAATAGATTTTAATCAGAGGACGGCTGGTAGTAGCCCAAGATGGGAACATGAAGTATGTTGATTTGACACAAAAGGACAAGGAATAGGAAGTGGGGGACCTAGTATTGTTATAGGTATTCCCTTGGAAAGGAAGGATGAGGTTCGGAAAGAAAGGGAAGCTAAGTCCACGAATTGTTGGACCCTTGGATATATTAAGACATATTGGGAAGATAGCATATGAGCTAGCCCTACCCCCGAATATGTAGCAAGTTCATAATGTGTTCCACGTATCAATGTTAAGAAAATGTAATTCGGATGCCAGATAAATAGGGGCATATGAGCGCATAGGCATGCGACCAGACATAACCTATAGGGAGCAACCAGAAAGGGTTATAGATCGAAAAGGGACAAGTGCTTAGGAGAAGGGTTATCAAACTAGTCAGAGTTTGGTGGTAGAACCATAATGTGGGATATTGACTAGAGAGTTAGAAGGCACAATGCTAGAAAAGCATCCCCAACTGTTTTCTATCTGATTCCGGGACGGAATCCTTTTAAGGAGGGGAGACTGTAATAACTCCCAAAATTTTGAACTTTTTGTAACCCTTGTGAATAGTGTTTTAGCTGAATGAGAAAACTTTTCATGTCACACTATGTAGGGGTTCTGATATGGATATTCTGAGATTTTATTAGTACTTTATATGGGATATAAGTGTATGTAAAGATCGTCAGAATCCAAATCCGAACACTTTGATTTTTCCCGGAAATCCAATAGATACGGAAAGAATTGAGTATAAGGTAACAGGATAAAAGGATTTAAATTAAAGGATTATAATAGAGGATCATAAAAAGGAATATAATGTATTGAGAAAGGTTAAGGGAACCTAAGTAATAAGATCCCGGGTATGATCCCTCAAACGATAAACGAAAACGAAAGTTAAGCGAACTGTATAACAGATCAGCGGTCATTAGGCAAACAATTAGGAAGTTAATCAAAGGGATTAGAGAGGATGATGTCACCCAACCAATGAGAAGAGGACAAGGAGGGGAGGATGACATCATGAGGATGACACAAGCATGACATGGGAAGGAAGGAGATGTGGTGGCTTTTTAACCACACAAAATCAAGGGCAACTAAGTAATTTACTAAAACAAACACAAAAATCAAACCAACCAAGCCAAGCAAATCATTTTTCATCAAAATCAAAAAGAAACCAAGGCATTGTTCTTCATGCTCTCGGCCAAAACAGAACCAGCACACTAAAACTGCTGTATCTCCTTCATTTCTCACTCAAATATTGTGTTCTATAGCTCATTGGAAAGGTATTGAGATGGCCTACAACTCTTGTTCACAAGTCTCGTCCAAATAATCATGGTAAGACCCTCATTTTTACAGTTCTTTAAATCGGACTTTTAGAAACTTCAAAGCCTAACTTTGTGTTCTTGATTTCTTTGGAAAGATCAAGCTTGTAGGAGGCTCCCTAAGGCTTCCTAGCAACTTAACACCTCCCAAGGAAGGTATAAACTTCAAACCCTAGCCTTTACTTTATTTGTTAGTAAGCTTAATGGTTAGTTTTGTGAAATGAGAAGCATGGATTGTGATTATTAGTAGTTTGGTTTGATTTGGAAGTGTTTTGGTAATTGAAGCTTGAATATAGTTCATAGGTCTTGATTGTGGTTGTTTGAGTTGAAAACCTTGGAGATTATGGACTGATGTGGTATGGTTTAGGTAAATTTTTGTTGTATTGATGGTTATGAGTTGGTTGGTGGTTAATTGGAGTAGTTTAAACATTGGTAATCGCGTAAACATAGCCGTCGTAATGTCCGATTTACTTTAGACTGCTTTTGTTCATAACATTTGGACCCGAGAACACCCTGCTAGATTTTGACCATTGCCATTTTTAGATAGTTCATGTTACGAGCTTCGTTTTGATATGTAGTTCGTTTGATTCCGATGTACGGTTTAGGAGAAACGACCGTTTCAAGTAACGGCGTTTCGCGAACGAAACTTTTCCCCTCGCTTTACTTTGAAACATAGGTTAAAGACCAAAAAGGGTTAATTAATGTATGAAACATTTATGGTAAGTGTGTTAGGCAGTTGGTAAGACACTCGCGAAGGAATCGCCTTAAAACTCGTAAAGGTTAAATTATTAAAAATGGTGGAGCCGAGGGTACCCGAGTGACTTAAGCAAATCAGTAAGCGCAAAACAAGCGTTAGAGTCTAAGTTAGTTAAAGTATAGATTTACAAGTGACTTTGGTTTAATTCCAACTTACTTGTTGTTTATAGGTTACCAGACTCGTTCTGAGCTTTTTTTTCACCCCAAGTCGCTCAGGCAAGTTTTCTATCCGTTATACTGTTGTTGTGATGTATATATGTATATGTATTATCTTGCGATAGATGCATGTTGGTTAATTAGCAAATGTTGCGATATATTGAAGCATGCTGATATGGTATATATATGCATGCCTGTTTCGTATTCTTGCCAAATATATCTGTTGGTTCAGTTGATAATACCTATGCTAGAGAATAGCAGTAATTTGCATATACACTTAGTATAGGGACCCAAAGGTGAAAACATATTCTAAAACCGGGAGTCGAGAATCCCGAGTAGATTTTATATATATATTTATATATATATATATATATGTTTATAGTTTTCAAAACTATTAATCGAATAAGGTTTATTTGATAACTTGATTTTATTAATGAATATTATCTTGAATATTCATTCGAGGACTTATGACTCCTTTATATTATTTATTGAATATTACTTGGATATTCATTTGAGGATGTATGACTCCTTTATTTTATTTAATGAATATTATTTATAATATTCATTCGAGGGCTTATGACTCAGCTTATTTATTTATTGAATATTATTTCTAATTTCATTCGAGGGCTTATGACTCAGCTTATTTTATTTATTGAATATTATTTGAATATTCATTTGAGGATCTATGACTCCGATTATTTGCTGAGATATATTCTTTATTTTATTAAAGAATAAGGTGTCGATAATCAAACTCACTTTTGATTATTCAAATAAAGATAGTACTTTCGTATAGGTATATCTCTGGTTATTTAATATTCATTTCAAGTATAAGTTTTAAAACTTCTACTTCAATTATTTTTATAAAGATTATTCTTTATGGGAATATTATTTAAATAATAATATTCAGATATTTTCTAATATATTGGGACTGATTTACCTTGTTAAATCAGCATCACTCCAAACATTCTTAAAAATGTTTTGCGAGTCTTCAAAATGATTTTTAAAAGTTAGAGCGGATCCCAAAACTCATTTTTATATTTAAGATCCTCCTTTCGAAGGGGATTTAAATACTCGCTCAAAACCTGAGGGATCCGGCTCTGTGGTGTGTTTTATATTCGCAACAAGGTTGCTGTTTTGATAAATGAATTGATTACTTACCCAACACTCGGGAAGTAAAATTCTTGGAACAAGTTAATCCATTAACAGGCATCGCCTGGGAAATATCGGTGAGTTTTCCTTTCCAACTAGATACGACTTCTTGGTGGAGCCGTATCAACAAGTTTCTACTTGGGGAAAGGGGGAACGAGCTTTACGTTTCAGAGTCATGGATTTCATCTGAACTAGGAGTGGCGTAAGTGGTCGAGTGGCGCCGGCCCAGCCTTATTATATTGGCCCAAATGGCCTGGAAGTTCCGCTAAGGCGGTCCATTCCTTAGGAGTTCAGTGTTCGGTTGACAAGTAAATCCGACAGGTTCTCCTCTACATGTAGAAAATGGTGGGGTTGCACTACTATGACTGATCATCGTAAGTGATCTTCCTGGCGCGGCAAACTCCCGTAATGAGTTCATCATCCAATTGGATATTTCTGCAACACTACCCAGAGCACTTCGATAGAAAGGCTACGGTTGGGCGATTGTTGAGTGTTGGCAGGGTCAAGTTTTCAAAATGATGTTTGCATCAAATGAAGTATCTCGTAACTTCATTTTATTTTGATGATATTTTAAAGATTTAATCTATTCAAATCTGGTCTTGTAGTCTCATCTATGTGATGAACTTTGGAAACTAATTATAACTTGAATGGTGGTAGTTCAAGTAGTATTTGGAAAAGATATAAGTATATTGGAGTATCTTGTAACTTCATCTTTTAAACTTATATCTAGTAAATGATTATCTTATGCATGACAAAGATTTTCAGAAAAATGTTGAGACAAGGTTAGATATATGAGATCACCTTGCAACGATATTTTTATACAGTTATACACTGGAACTCTGTGTGTATTATGCATGGAAGAGGACTTCCAATATTTTGAAAAGTATATATGTATATATATACTGAATATTTTACGACTTCATTGCATTAAGATATCATCTTGGTTCATTTCTTTTGACCAAGACCTTCATGAGTACTATGAGAAGGCTCATATATTGTTAATCATTATACATATTATTTTGGTGGGCTTGCTGCTCACCCTTGCTTTCTTCTTTCATCACACAACATCAGATAGACAAGATGAACAGGACCAAGCTCCCAATTCGCGAGCGGATAGGAAACGTTCCGCAGCTTCCTATAGGCATTGATGTCGCTGTAGCTGAGGTAGGAACTACCAATAGGCTAGGCTTTCAACTTTTGATGTATCAGATTATGTATATTTATGAATTGTAATAATGGCAAAGAAATGTAAATTTATTCAGAAACCTGTTTAAGGTGTATTGGCATATAATTGTGGAATAAAACGACTTGTGATTATTTTTGGATATTCATCTCTGAGACTATAACTTGTGGTGTGTGTGTTTATTGTGGGGTCACAGTACAGAGTAGTTGATTATTTATTAAGAGTGGGTGTTATTAAGGGAAATGGAACTTGTGACAACCCGGATCCCCGACCCCGGATTTGGGGGTGTTACAGTAACATCCAAAAATCTCAAGATCAATGACCTCGTTCTTCGAGAATCTGCCGCCTCGCAGCCTACAGTGACAGGAAAAATTCAAGCCAATATGGGAAGGTCCATATCGAATCTCGAAGATTGTCAGGGCATGAACCTATGAGTTGGAACAGCTCGACGGTGGGCCAATCAAAAATGCGTGGAATGGAATCCACCATAAAAATTCTACCAGTAGCTCTCTTAGATAACCAACATCGAAGCTTGCAAAACACCACCCTTCGCCTACAAAACCGCCCTCGACACAATGGGGTCGATATAAGATCCCCGTCAAGGGTTTATTAAGTTATTAAAATATAAAACTTCGGTATTTGTCTACGATTAACTATATCACTGCCATGAAAAAAAGGAAAAGAAGAAAGGAAAGAGGGCAAAAGTCATCGAACCTCCTACATAATTACTTTCAATTCTCAGTTTACGACCATCATTTTATGTTATTTTTAAAATAAGTTACAAACACAAGACACAGAACAATCCAATCTCACAAAGTCCATTTTTAAAATCTTATCGCCACGATCATGTTTATGAAATTTTAATCATTTTGATAAAAACAACATGGAAAGCACTACGCAAAGTTTATATATGCCACAAAACTGTACTTTAAGTACCAAAACACTAGTTAATATGCGATAAAAAACTAAGGATAAATAGCAACCTTAAAATAAAATAGTCAAAGAGATTACAATCAATAAAACATGCAAACCAAATTCAAATGAAACAAACAAAGATATTTAAAAAACCGCATGTTCAAAAACAAAATTTGAATAAAACAAACCAACTTATTCAGAAACCACAAGTTCACCGAAAATCTATTACATCAATAATGGGGCATACCCCACCTTCAATAACTTATAACGTTGGCATGATCCCCAGCTTGCAAGGCAGCGGAATCCAGAAGGTAGTCTGCGAAAGAGTGTCCCTCGACATTTAAACCAGCCTCCGCCAATCGACGAATACAACATTCATAACCATTGTTCAAGGCGACCACGATGTCTTCAACCCCCTACTACACCTCCAACTTCAATCTCTCATTCTCTTCAACAACCAACTTATAAGAACCACTAATTTTTATTAAAAACACAGGACTCTGCTAAGTGGTAACACGATGTATAGAGTCTGACACCTGCCCGGTCCATCAATCTGGCGCTCCAGGCCCTCACATTTACCCCTCTCATCATCTCGGGCCTTCTCCGCTTCACAAAGCTTACCCTCGAGCTCCTTTACTTTGCTCACAAATGAGCTCTCAGCAACCTCCTTCTCCTGAACCTGTTTCAATAAGGCCGCATTCTTGTTAGCCAAATCACCCGCACGCCTCTCTTCCTCAGTGTAACTCATGTTAAGCTTCTTGTTAGTCGCTAAACACGCGCTAATATTACACACAAGTATACGAGTTCACAAGTAGTATAGAATCTTTTCAAGTTCATTCCCACAGAGAATGTATTGGTTAACTATTTAATTTATGCACCTAAGCAACAATGTATGGTTATTATCCAATGCTAAGACGATAACAAATTGAGGTTGTTTATAACTAAGAATTATACTAGCAATTATAACTACGAGAATAAGATTGACTGAATTGATATATATGACAAACATGAGATTCTAACTTCATTAATTACTTCATTCAATAGCCTTATTATTCTTAACATTAGCATGCAATGGTGATGATACTAATCAGATAACACGGAACTGATAAATACCAACTTTCGTTGCATGAGTACCATTCTACCAGACATCCACAAAAGAGATAGAAGCTGAATAGGCACCAATTATATTGAGACCCTATATGTCTATATTATTTGACAACATAACGGTTTAAGCACAAGTTATCTATCCTGATTACATAGGGCAAGTAAGATGGTTAAAATTATCTACGAATCATGCATAACAATGACATGAACCTATGCTAGCATGGCAAGTTCTAAATCCTTAAATTTACTTTCGCTTCATTAAGAATTAACACACTATCTTATAAGTTCGCGATGCTCATAAGACGAATAAGCACAACCAATACTAGGATATCAAGCAATCACCACATACTAAGGCATACGAATAATTTAACTAAAGAAATCCATAAGTAAATCCGCTAGAACCCCCACGATAATGATTAGCCCATGATCGGACTCATCATCAACGTGGGTTCCGATGAGAACATGATATAACAAACGTAGTCTTTATACGAATAAATAAACCAAGTACAAACGAGAGTATAGGTTCAGCAAAACAAGAAACAAGCATCCAAATTACAACTTAAACAAAGATTCACAAGAATAAACTAGATCATCTTCGCCTTTGTTGAATTGTGCCAAACGGTCTCTTGCCTTATTCTCCTTGCGCTCAGGTCCGTCTCTGATTTCTTCTTATTAAAAATGACCTAATACATGTTTATATAGCAGTCCATGCATCCCAGGAGTCCAGCATATCGAGTTAGAATAGAATCAGGATTTTATTATCCCGACACGGCGCGGCCGCGCGCTTCAACAGCGCGGGCGCGCCGGCTCCCTGCTTCATGGCGCGGCCGCCCGCTATCAAAGCGCGGCCGCGCCGGCCTTCTGCCAGAAATTCTTATTTCTTCTCCTTTATTACTTGCAGCTTCGAGCCAATCTTCAAGCTTTTGCTCTAACACATCCTGAACACCATATTAGCATTAAAACCATGCTAATTCACCTGATTCACGAAGTAAAGCCTGAAATGCAAAAACACTTGAAAACACGTTAAAACACAAATAACTTGAGAACAAATACACCAATTCAAAGCTTATTAGAGCATAAATAAGTGTCATAATGCCACTTAACACACCCCCAAAATTGAATCGATGTTTGTCCTTAAGCATAACAGACTCAATGAACAAGAAATAAAAATGCATGAATGCAACTAATATGAATGCAACGATCCCAAAAGAATAACTCAACCAACCAACAAGCAACATATTAACAAATGCAAATATTCGCATGAAGATAAAGCAAATCATACAAATTAACTTACAAACTAGAGACGTGCGTGTGTGAAGATGCTTACAGATATACTATCGCAACTAGATCAATAATCATGACTCACTACTCATCAAGGCAATCGCAAGGTTATAAACAGAATAAAAAGCTAGACTCAAAATAACTTATGACACTTCAATTCTTATATTAGAGTTTATACGGATTCATGCTTTTATTCATAACAAAACAATACATATATGCTTATTTGATCGTGTAATGAGTAAGGTCCACAAAAGACTTATACAATAGTACCCATGTAGCGAGCGTTAGGTTAGCGGATCCCATACTATAAAAGCCTTAGGTCACTAGGCACAAAGTCCCCTAAGAACTTAATAACTCGAGTACTAAAGAGCCCACTCGTGATCAATTATACATAACACTTATTCTTCTTCTTTTTTTTCTTTTCCTTTTTTTTCTCTTTTTCTTTTTTTTTAATTTCTTTTTTTTTCAATTTCTGAATGAGTGCGTTTCGCTCCATCTCATTCAACCCTAGACTACTCATATAAATATGAGTCGGCTACTAGCCATTTGACACCTAGCCACACAACTAGCAATGAAATCCAAATTCTCCAATTTTTAAATATCCATGTCTTTTATTATTAAGAGAATATCCTAAATTCTAAATATAAACAAGCGATTAAACCTCAACAAACAAACAAACAATGATCATGATCTAGCACTCTAGCAACCTATAAGACTTAGTGAAATACAATTGTCTCTAGCATGCAAATCAACTAAATACAACTCAACATCACTAAATACGACATCACTACACTAGCATCAGTATCACAAGTCAATCGGAAAAATTATCTAAGGGATCATGTTATAATGCAAATGTATGAAACTACATGAACAAACTAACATAAAAACTATCATAAATTAAAAAAACTACATGGAAAAATATGCAAACTATATGAACTAAACTATATGAACATGCAAAACTATATGAGACTCACACAAACTATTCCTTCAACTACTACCCCCAAATTTAAAATATTCATTGTCCTCAGTGAAGGTAATAGTAAGGAATCAGGCGTACCTACTGTGAATCAGAATCCTCACCCTCAAAGGGTGGAGTGTCAGCAGTGTCTGGAGGCGGATACACAGAGCCCTCACCAAATTCTGGCCACTGAATGTCAACTCCGGTGGCTCTAAATGCGGTCCCAAGTGCCTGGGTGAGATCCTGTGCAAAACGACTATGAATGTCGTGCATCGCATCCATCCTCCTAGTAAGACGCCTATACTGCGTCAAACTCAAACCAGCTCTAACTTATGCTCCTTCTTCCTCCTGCTGCTGCTATGATGGCCCTCCTTCATCTCCCAACTGAGATCTCCACGCAGTCCTGCTTGCTTGACCCGCAGATGGCCTCCCACTAGGTAAGTGGTCAAAAGAATAACCAAGCCCCCTCAGATCGGGCTTGCCTCCATCCCATTCCTGCATTATAGCCAAAGTCGTGCTATCGATCGGAGCACTCAGAATCTGTAACCGCTCATGTGCGGGCCAATACACACGAACTGCCACACAGAGTTTCGTCACCACTGATGCATACGGAATAGACCCAGTAGTGCTTCCTCTTAAGAACTTCAGAATCCCCCGGTATATCACCATTCCCAAATCAACATAGTCACCCTGCTGAATGCCCCATAACAGACGTGCACGCTCCACCGTAACCTCATGCACATGCGAAGATGGCATGATATTAGCACATATAAACGCGTTCCATGCACGGGCAAACATGTTCATACCGGACGCCGGAAACGTAGAATACTCAACGACGTTTCCTCTCTTGATCTTCCAATGAGTGTCGGGTCGGCACAGAGTAGCAAGAATGATATCCAGATCAAAGTCCTCCGGAGTCTTGTCATTCCAAGTATCTTGTCCCACCTTCCTTGCAGGTTGCTCAATCACGGTCCTGATGGCCTCTGTACTATACTCCACGATACGCCCTCGCACCACAGTAAAGCCATTCTTCTCGGCCTTGGCGTTCACATAGAACTCGTGAACCACACTCATAGGCACAGTGGCTGGTGCTTCACAAAACGGAACCCAGCCCATCTCCAAGATCATCTCCAAAAGATTACCATCCATCCCAGATGGCAAGAACCCTCTCTCCTTAGCAATAGGCTTCGCGAGAAGCCTTGTGTACTCCTCCTCAACCTCGGGAGTAGAAAACCTGGGCCTTACACCACTCGCAGTAGAAGAGTCGGTGGTGTTGCTATCAACTTGGGTTCTTTGTCTCTTGGGATCCATTAAACTTTGTTTAGAGAGAATAAAAGCTTAAGTGTTTAGAAAAAATTGTGTTTGAGAAGTTGTGATGTGGTGAAGAAATTGTATGTAAGTGCATGTATTTATAGGTCGAGAGATGTGAATTCTATAAGGAATAGAAGTGGGAATTGATTGTGGGGATCATGGGAATAATGGAATTGATTGGGAGAGGGAATTATGGGATGTGGGGGAGTTAAAATTGGTTATGAATTGATATTAGGACCAAATTCCCATTTTTCCCCCCAAAACTGCCTTATTTATTTTTTTCCAGGTCGGGAGACGGTGCGGCCGCGTGCTGGGACGGCGCGAGCGCGCGATACTTCTGCCAAACTGTCGTGGCCGCGCGCTGGAACAGCGCGGGTGAGCTGGGTCTCTGTAAAAACGACGCGGCTGCGCGCTAGGACAGCGCGAGCGCGCTAGGCTTCTGTAGTCAGACCTGATTTTTTCTATTTTTTATTTTTTTTATTTTCTTCTTTCTTCTTGCTTTCTTTACTTACTAATATACAATAAACTTCAGTTGCCTCCCAAGAAGCACTTCTTTTACATCGTTAGCTCGACGTAGAATCTCGAGATCAAATGGACAATAAAATGGCACTAACCACCTCACGGTTTGCCATGTCACCATAGTAATGCTTCAACCTTTGACCATTCACCTTGAATGCTTGGTCCGGATCATTCTCAAAAATTTCCACCACTCCATGTGGAAACACAATTTTGATTATGAAGGGCCCTGACCATCTTGACTTCAACTTTCCAGGAAAAAGACGGAGACGAGAGGTGAACAAAAGAACTTATTGCCCTGGCACAAATTTCTTGATCACTAGACCCCGATCGTGCCACCTCTTGACTTTCTCCTTATACATCTTGTTGTTCTCATAGGCTTGAAGCCGAAACTCGTTAAGTTCATTCAACTGAAGCATTCTCTTCTTTCCAGATGCATCCAAGTCCAGATTCGATTTCTTCAAAGCCCAATATGCCTTATGCTCGAGCTCCAAAGGCAAATGACACCCCTTACCATATACCAGCTGATACAGCGACATTCCTAATGGAGTCTTGTAGGTTGTTCTATACGCCCAAACAGCTTCATCATTCTTTAAAGGCCAATCCTTCCTTGATGGAAATACCACTTTCTCCAATATGCGCTTGATCTCCCTGTTAGATACCTCAGCTTGATCATTCGTCTGAGGATGATAAGCAATAGCAATGCGATGATTCAAAGCAGTGAACTTGTGATTGTAAAAATGTGACCCCTCATCACTGATTATGACTCTTGGAGTTCCAAACCTTGTGAAGATTTGCTTGTGAAGAAAATTAAGCACCACTTGCGCATCATTTGTTGGAAATGCCTTAACTTCAACCCACTTCGACACATAATCAACTGCCAACAAGATATACTGATTGTTACAAGACGAGACAAATGGCCCCATGAAGTCAATTCCCCAAACATCGAAGACCTCAACTTCGAGAAGCACATTAAGAAGCATCTCATCTTTCTTAGATATATTACCCACTCGTTGACAATGATCACATTTCAAAACAAATTGATGAGCATATTTAAACACTATTGGCCAAAAGAAACCTGCTTAAAGAACACGAGCTATTGTCTTTTCTCTACCATAATGTCCTCCATAAGCCGTTGAGTGGCAATCTCGCAAGATCCCCCCCCCCAGTTTCGCTGTAAGGAATACATCTCCTGATGATTTGGTCAGCTCCTTGGCAAAAAAAAAACGGCCCATCCCACATGTACCACTTCACATCATGAAGAAACTTCTTCCTTTGAGCAGGAGATAAGTCGGGAGGCATGATATTACTCACCAGATAGTTCACAATATCTACAAACCATGGTTCTTCTTTTTGCACTCCAAACAGCTGCTCGTCGGGAAAAGACTCATTTATCAATGTCTTGTCCAACAAAGTAGCATTGGAATTCTCTAATCACGAGAGATGATCAGCAACTTGATTTGCTGTTCCTTTTTTGTCCTTGATCTCTATTTCAAATTCTTGGAGCAAAAGAACCCATCGAATCAATCTAGGCTTCGATTCCTTCTTTGAGATGAGATATCGAATGGCGGCGTTATCAGTAAAAACTACCACCTTAGTCACAAGTAGATAAGATCAAAATTTCTCAAAACCGTAGAAGATAGCCAAAAGCTCTTTCTCCGTAGTAGTGTAATTCAGTTGAGCATCATTTAGAGTCTTACTAGCATAGTAGACTACATGAAATATATTGTTCTTTCTCTGTCCAAGAACTGCTCCAACTGCATAGTCACTTGCATCACACATCATCACAAAAGGCTCATTCCAGTTAGGTGCAGTTATGACAAGTGTCGTGATTAAACTCTTCTTCAAAGTCTCAAAAGTTGCAAGGCACTCGTCATCGAATTTGAAAAACATCTCTCTAGAAGACTGCATAAAGGTTTTGAAATTTTTGAGAAGTCCTTGATGAAACGCCTGTAGAAACCCGCATGACCAAGAAAACTGCGGATCCCCTTGACAGAAATAGGCGGAGGAAGATTCTCAATGACCCCCACCTTAGCCTTGTCCACCTCTAGACCTTTATTAGAAACCTTATGCCCAAGAATAATGCCTTGACGCACAAAACCAGATTGGTCTCAACACACCTCTTGAGAACGTGTCCCAAATTTTACAAGCATTCATCAAAAGAATCGCCAAATACTGAGAAGTCATCCATGAACACCTCCATATTCTGGCCAATCATATCTGAAAAGATGGCCATCATACATCTCTGAAACATGACTGGTGCACCACATAGACCAAAAGAAACTCGTCTGAAGGCAAAAGTACCAAATGGACAAGTGAAGGTAGTCTTCTCCTGATCTTCTGGAGCGATACAAATTTGATTATAACCCGAATAGCCATCCAGAAGACAGTAATACTCATGACCAGCCAACCTATCGAGCATCTGATCAATAAAAGGCAATGGGAAATGGTCCTTCCTCGTGGTTTTGTTCAGCTTCTGATAGTCCATGCAAACTCTCCACCCCGTGACTATTCTAGTAGGGATAAGCTCATTCTTCTCATTTACTACCACAGTAATTCCACCTTTCTTTGGCACACATTGAACCGGGCTTACCCAAGAACTGTCAGAAATAGGTTAGATGATCCCTGCATCTAGCCACTTCAGAATTTCCTTCTTCACTATCTCCTTCATGATGGGATTAAGTCTTTTTTGCTGCTCGACTATAGGCTTGCTACCTTCCTATAGCAGAATTTTATGCATAGAGTAAGAAGGGTTGATTTCCTTAATATCTGCTATAGTCCATCTGATTGCCGATTTGAAATCTCTCAAAATTCTCAAAAGCTTGTTTTCCTCACTACCTAAAAGGTCAGATGCAATAATAACAGGCGGAGTAGATGCATCACCTAAAAACGCATACCTCAAATGCTCAGGTAAAGGCTTAAGCTCAAGAGTAGGAGCTTCCTCAATAGATGGCTTGAGGCGTTTGGGAGCTTTATCCAATTCCTTATTGCTAAGAGATTCAAAAGGCATATCAATCTTCCTTTTCCAGGGAGAAGCATTCAAATAATGCAAATGTTCTTCACCTTCGTCATCTTCACTATCTGAATTCCCCAATAAGGCTTTTTCTAAGGCATCAGATCTTAGCAATTGATCAAGTTCCGATGTGACCACCGAATCGACCAACTCCGCTTTGAAGCACTCCTTATTATCAGTAGGAAATTTCATAGCATTGAACACATTGAAAGTAACATCTTGATCTAGCACTCGCATTTTTAGTTCACCCTTTTGCACGTCAATCAAGGTTCGGCCAGTCACCAAGAAAGATCTCCCCAAGATTATGGGAATCTTCTTATCCTCCTCGAAATCAAGAATGATGAAATCAGCAGGGAATAAGTGTTTATCCACTTTGACCAAGATATCCTCCACAATACCTCGCGGGTATGTAATAGAACGATCGGCCAACTCCAAGGTCATGTATGTAGGCTTTGGATCAGGTAAATTCAACTTTTTGAAGATGGAAAAAGGCATCAGATTGATGCTAGCTCCCAAGTCACATAAGCATCTGTCAAAAGACACTTTTCCAATAGTACATGGAATGGTGAAGCTTCTTAGATCTTTAAGCTTCGGAGGCAACTTCTGTTACAGCACAACACTGCATTCCTCTGTGAGAGCGACAGTCTCTAAATCATCCAGCTTTACCTTCCGAGATGGAATACCTTTCATAAACTTTACGTAACTAGGCATCTGCTCGAGAGCCTCCACGAAAGGTCTGTTGATATGAAGTTTCTTGAACACCTCCAGAAACTTCTCAAATTGCTTGTCCGGCTTTTTCTTTTATAGCCGCTTGGGAAAAGGCGGTGGTGGATAGATCTGTTTCTCCCCTATATTACCCTCAGGCGGAGTGTGCTCAACAGTAGTCTTCCTTGGTTCTACATCTTTATCCTGCTGCTCTACTTCTTTTTCAGCCACGGCTTCTTCAGCCAACTCCTGAGTTGGATCAGAATTCGCAACCTTCCTAGACCTCAAAGTGATTGCCTTTACCTGCTCCTTAGCTTCCTTCTTTCCCGGCACTTCAGTGTCACTAGGTAGTGTACCAGGATGATGATTTAGCAAGGCATTGGCAATTTGCCCAATTTGATTTTCCAAGGTCTTGATAGAAATAGCTTGACTCTTGCACAAAAGCTTCAACACCTCCAATTTGGATTTTTCATTAGCTGGTTGCAGCTGAAGTTGTTGCTTTGGCACGTACTGCGATTGCTGAAAACCAGGGAGGTTGTACTGCTTAGTTGTATACGGCTGATAAGGCTGTTGAACCGCATTCTAAGCATTGCTCTAACTGAAATTAGGATGATTACGGTTGTTGGGATGATAGGTGGTTAGCGCTGGTTGTTGCGATCGCTGGAAGTTGCTCACATACTGAGTTGATTCATTAGAAATTGCACATTGATCAGTCTCATGGGCACCAGCACATAGCTCACAAACACTAGTGATTTGATTCACTCCATAATTAGCCAAAGTGTCCACCTTCATCGTCAAAGCCTTAAGTTGGGCAGCGATAGTAGTTGCTGCATACAACTCCAGAATTCTTGCTACCTTTTCCTGGGTAAGTCTCTGTACTGGATTCTGGTATTCATTAGCAGCCATCAGTTCAATGAGTTAATAAGCTTCATCATAGCTTTTAGCCCATAAGGCTCCTCCTGATGCTGCATCAAGCATGGGTCTAGAAGTAGCACCCAATCTTTTATAGAAACAGTTAATGATCATCCAATCAGGCATGCCATAGTGTGGGAACTTCCTTAGCATCTCTTTATATCGATCCCAAGTCTCACACAGATATTCTCCAGTTTGCTGAGAAAAACTGAGTAAGAGCTTCCTGATTGTAGCAGTCTTCGCCATAGGGAAGAATTTAGTGAGGAACTTTTACGCAGGATCCTCCCAAGTGGTGATAGACCCGGTTGGTAGAGAATGTAACCAACACTTGGCTTTGTCCCTCAAAGAGAATGGGAATAAACGCAGCTTAATAGCATCTTCAGTCATTTCATTGAATTTGAAAGTATCATAAATCTCGATGAAATCCCTGATGTGCATATTTGAGTCTTCAGTAGGATTACCCCCAAACTAAACTGAGTTATGTATCATCTGAATTGTGCTTGACTTGATCTCAAACGTGTTAGTCCTGATGGCTGGTCTGATGATGCTTGACTGAATGTCATTAATCTTAGGCTGAGAATAGTCCATCAAAGCCTTCAGATTTTCTGGTTGATCACCCATCTCAACTAATGCTGGTTCTTCAACTTTCTCTTCTTCTTCCTCAAAAACTTCTCTGTGAACTACCACAAGTTCTTCCTCGGCTTTATCCAGAGTTCTCTTACGAGTACGCGAACGCGTATGCATACACCCTCGCTAGAGTACCTGAAATAAGACAAGGAACAAATAAGTAACTATGTCCGAGTTAATGAACTTTAACGACCATTGATGGAAAGCACATAAACAAATAAATTAATACTGCAGTCCCCGGCAGCGGCGCCAAAAACTTGTTAGTCGCTAAACACGCGCTAATATTACACGCAAGTATACGAGTTCGGAAGTAGTATAGAATCTTTTCTAGTTCGTTCCCATAGAGACTGTATTGGTTAACTATTTAATTTATGCACCTAAGCAACAATGTATGATTATTACCTAATGCTAAGACGATAACAAATTGAGATTGTTTATAACTAAAAATTATACTAGCAATTATAACTACGAGAATAAGATTGACTGAATTGATATATATGACAAACATGGGATTTCTAACTTCATTACTTACTTCATTCAATAGCCTTATTATTCTTAACCTTAGCATGCGATGGTGATGACACTAATCAGATAACACGAAACTGATAAACGCCAACTTTCGTTGCACGAGTACCATTCTACCAGACATCCATAAAAGAGATAGAAGCTGAATAGGCACCAATTATATTGAGACCCTATATGTCTATAGAATTTGACAACATAACGGTTTAAGCATAAGTTATCTATCCTGATTATATAGGGCAAGTAAGATGGTTAAAATTACCTACGAATCATGCATAACAATGACATGAACCTATGCTAGCATGGAAAGTTCTAAATCCTTAAATTCACTTTCGCTTCATTAAGAATTAACACGCTATCTTATAAGTTCGTGACGCTCATAAGACGAATAAGCACAATCAATACTAGGATATCAAGCAATCACCACATACTAAGGCATACGAATAGTTTAACTAAAGAAATCCGTAAGTAAATCCGCTAGAACCCCACGATAACGATTAGCCTATGACCGGACTCATCATCAACGTGGGTTCCGATGAAAACATGATATAACAAACGTAGTCTTTATACGAATAAATAAACCAAGTACAAACGAGAGTATAAGTTTAGCAAAACAAGAAACAAGCATCCAAATTACAACTTAAACCAAGATTCACAAGAATAAACTAGATCGTCTTCACCTTTGTTGAATTGTGCAAAATGGTCTCTTGCCTTCTTCTCCTTGCGCTCAGGTCCGATCTCTGACTTCTTCTTATTAAAAACAACCTAATATATGTTTATATAGCAGTCCATGCATCCCAGGAGTCCAGCAAATCGAGTTAGAATAGAATCAGGATTTTATTATCCTGACACGGCGCGGCCGCGCGCTTCAACAGCTTGGGCGCACCGGCTCCCTGCTTCATGGCGCGGTGGCGCGCTATCACAGCGCGGGCGCGCCGGCCTTCTGCCCAGAAATTCTTATTTCTTCTCCTTTATTCCTTGCAGCTTCGAGCCAATCTTCAAGCTTTTTCTCTAACACATCCTGAACACCATATTAAAATTAAAACCATGCTAATTCACCTGATTCACGAAGTAAAGCCTGAAATGCAAAAACACTTGAAAACACGTTAAAACACAAATAACTTGAGAACAAACACACCAATTTAAAGCTTATTAGAGCATAAATAAGTGTCATAAATGCCACTTAACACTTCTTCCTCACCTCTTTGAGGGTGTTGATCTCAGCTACCAATTTTGATCGAGCCTCACCGTCGGCTTTAAACTCCTCCAAGATGTGCAAAAAATCAGCAAGAGACTAAAAAACAAATAGAGAGAAGAAACGTAAATGAAAAATATGATAACAAGCACAACATAAAAATAAACAAAAAATGATAGAAAATATATCAAGTAAAAATTATCTTACCCGTCAGCTCGATCCTTACATCTATCAACAATCTCATTACGTCTCCTACCCTCATAAGCCACAGAGTGCTGAGGAAGGTTAAAAATCTTAAACGCGCACAGAGGAACCGTCAAACCACCCGTCCAACGCTCCATTGGTTGAATCTCAACACGAACAGCTTCCTGACGTGCTTGGGGTTCGACAATATTAGCCATTAAAATACAGTTCTCGACTAGCGTCGAGGTCTTGCTAATACCATCAGCGGTCTCATGAGCACCATCAACATCACCCTGATCCATCTTGCGACGATGTCGCTTGCGAGGGTTAACACCCGTAGGTGCAATGACAGCAACCACCCTCTTTGTATCCTCGACAACTTTTTCACCATGTTCATCTAAAAGTTCAATAAACACCGAATGATTAGCTTTTGACGATCCAGCCCTCGCAACTAGACTTGGAAATAATGGTATATGACACGTGAACACAGTACGAAACGACACGAATAATTAGTGTTTCGGGTCGAAAATTTAATACACGAACACAAAAGTACATGAACATAAAAAAACACGAATACAATTAGTGTCGGGTTTGGGTTTACGATATAAGTACACGACATGGAACGAAAGTACACGGAATAAATAAATATTTAAATTTTTTAAAATATATAATGTACATATATGTATACTAAAACGAAATGTGAATTTTACCTATTCTAAATAACACACACACACAGATATATATATATATATATATATATATATATAATTAGTGTTAATTTCTTTTAAGACATTTTAATGGTAAACTAAATCAATGTTATTTATTTTCAAATTCATGGTCGTGTATGCAAAAAGAAACAAACAAGACCAAGTCGTTGGCTTTATCTTTTTAATTTTCATTTTAATATTAGAACAATTTATAGTTTGTTGCACGCAAGAACATTTTCACTTGTTTCATACTTTTGTATTCGGAATTTTGTTATTTACTGTTCAAGACCATTTAATTATCTATTGTATTTTTTAACAATTAATTTTTGTCGTATATAATTCGTGTACTTTAATGTATTAAAGGGGGTAAACATGAATATATTAGTTTCGGGTTAGTGTCACTAAATTGGTACACGAATACAAATTCTGGTCGGGTTTGGGGTTAAGGTTTGATACACGAAAACATAAAAGTTCACGGAACGTTTGTACACGACACGGAATGTTGCCAGGTCTACTCGCAGCGTCAACCGCACCGGCCGAGGCCCTCTGCACCAGAAGCAACATAGCCTTGTCAATTTCACTACGGACCCCGCTGTTCAAAACTTCTTTCAAATTATAACCTGCCACTGAAAAAAAAAGGCGTCAAAATAAAAAAAAGGGTGGAACAAAAAAACAAGGAAAAATAATAACACATAACAGATATTCATTTACAACACAAATCTTATAATTATGCTCCACAAAGATTTTAAGATAATTTAATTGCAAATGAGTATAAATCGACCTGAAGCCGAGAAACCTATCTAAATAATCAGAATCATATTTGTCCAGATTATTAAGGCGGTCATAGTTGCGTCACTAATCTTACATGGCCTTACAAAATCTAAATCAGGCCCACTGATATACAACCTTAAGATGATAACCTGAGTTGGAAGACCTGACACTAACTATCTTCATTCTCTTGTGTCGAGTGCCGAAATAAACCCGACCCTCGTCTTATCGGACCCCATAAATTATAAAAGAACAAGTTCACCAACGGTATTCTATTTTTGTAATAACACAGAGCTATAAAACCACTCAATTGCACAATAAAGTTAGGCGCCAGCTGTCCAACCTCACGCCCTATGGCCTCGTACATCGCCAAGTGGAAAGGATGCATGGGCAATCGAAGGCCGTAATGAACAAACTCAACGAGATGCCATGCATCCCATACTCCGACATCATCCATACCCGATCACTGACTCACGAAATTCAATAACGGTACACGTCATTAAAATCAACATAGCTAGTCAGTTTGTCCCATCGCCGCTCCTTGTTAAGATAATGACTTATATAATTAGAACAAGACTTAACCGAAAATTCCTCTCGACCCAAACACAAAATCTCTTCGACAATACGTGCCCTAAACTCCAATATATGGGGACTCAAAGGAGGAGGATGACGAGACACGCCCTCCGGAACTCCAGACAAAAGTTCTTCTTCGTTCATAAAATCAAAAGATTTATGCTGTTCTAATTCAGAAATCTCTAGCCCATTCAAATTCAACGACAACTCTTGATCACCCTCTTCAAGAGACCTTTTTCGGGATTACGATCAGAAATAGTTTGCACAGACGAAGAAGAACTAGCGGCTGCCATGATAATTGTTAGGAATATGTTGTAGACTTGATGATATGCTACAAAAATACCTTAGTAGATTTGATTAAGTGAATTTTGTAGGTTTCATTGGATAATTTTATTAGTCATCCGTTAAGAGAGTAGATTATGTTTAAATAAGTTTTGGTAGCAAATTCCTGTATATTATAATGCCTTAGAGAACTAGAAATTGTAGGATATTATAAGTCATGTTGACTACTAGATTGATATGCAAGATAGGTTGGCTAATTGTAAATAATGGATGCCTTGTAATCTTGTATAAGTGAAATAGAGTTAACTGTCATGAAGATACTCTCAACGGATGTTCCTTTCAACGGATGTTCAACTAGAGTCTCAACAGATGATCAACCAGACTCTCAACGGATGATCCAGCAAAGTCTCAATGGATGATCCAACAGAGTCTCAACGGATGATCAATTTCAAAAAGCAGTTTATAGTGATTTGACAGTCACATGGTTTGATTGTATGAAAATGGAATGTGGCAACCTATTAACAGGTTTTAGAGAACAAAGAAATATTTTCATTTTCATGCTAACTTGAAGATATTCAAAGATGCTGGATCAAGAACTGGAGTAGCATGAAATTAGACTAAGATATTTTTGTCTAATTAGTTTGTCTTTTTATCATGTAACTTGGTAATATATAAATCAAGAGTAGCAAGTTGAAAAGTAAGAACTGAGAAATAGAAAAAGTTATATCTGTTAAGAATTTCTATTTTTTAAGTGTATCAAACTTGTAAGCAGCTGTGTGCATCTTTATATCACAGAGTTCTCATCAATATATATCTCTGGTGGATAAGTTCAATCCACCATAAAGTTTTTAAATCCTTGTGTTTAATTACGTTGTGTTTAAATACATCTTTATTTTCATTCAGCACATTTACATTTTCAAACACTGATATACTTATATTTATGAGAAGTTCTTAAAATCAAAAAGAAACCAAGAATTACATTCAACCCACCTTCTGTAATTCTAATTGTTAGATTGTTTGGGAATAACAATAACCCACACAAGACCACACGAAATGATAAATCTATACTACTAGATCCTAAAGCTGCTAACTTTAAAGGCTAAGCAAGGCAAAAGAAAACTAACAAGGATGGGAGAGGAAGAATGACGGAGAAAGGAATGAACTTTCAGAGCAATCGACACCTCATTTTGATAGGCAGAAGAGGAACTGAACGGACATAACACCAATCAACAAACACAAAAAAAAAACAAAAAATACAAGATATATATATATATATGTTTCAAAAAAAACAGCAAACTACAAAACATATTCCATGTTTGTACTTACTTTTTATCTTATCTTTTATTTTATTTACTCACTAACTTTAACTATATTTATATTTTTATTCTTTTTGTCCAATTTTCAGAAACTAAAATATCTGAAGCAAATCTAAAGATGTTGCTTTGAATAAGGAGGGGGAATGTTGGAACAAGGAATCAAAGAAAAAGGTCCAAGGTGATCTAATTGTAATAAATCTACATTATACTAAAAGAGAATATAGCTGATGTCATCATTGATGATGTGTCAAACTCACATTAAATAGCTGACATCATCAAATTCTATATGTCAAACTCACATTAATTTGATAATGTCATCTTTCACTAACATTTTCCCCTAATTAACTATATTTTGAATATCTCTCTTTCATTTATAACCTCCACTTATTCTCTCTCTTCCTTATTTCTCATTTCTCCCTTCTCATTTTTAAAGTCTCCACTAATTCTCTCTTCCACTAATTTAATTATTCATCAATTTATTATATATTTATATAATTAATAAAAAATATTATAATTTGTCATGCACTTTTTAGGTATTTATATTTATAATTTTATTTTATTTCTCAGCATCATAACATGATATAAATATAATATATATTGAAATTAAATTATTTCAAATTATATTTTTATAAAAGAATTATAATATAATCGGGCATGTGTCTGGGAACTAATCTAGTAGATAGTACTTAGTTAAAGGCCCAGTAGGCCTAATTGTAGTAAATAATGGAGTCGCACATGCAAGGGTCAATTTGATCTAAGCAAATGTGATGTATGTGGTTCTCCATACACCTACTATAGGCGGCCTTGTAAACTCGAGCTGGTTTTTCCTGCGGTATATTATGTTCGTATATGGGAAATGATACGTTCTAGTTCATTGTTAGTATGGTTACGTTTCCTTCAAAAGTAAACATAAATAGAACGTAAAAGGGAAGAAATTGTAGGTTGCTTGACAATGTAAAAGCAATGATTTGGCCTTGTAAATTATTATGTATCATAAATATAGGCACCTGTCCTATGGTTTGTTATCATAACATCTTCGGGGGGGCCATCCTTTTGCCACGGGGAAATATCTTAATTTACAGGGGTGTATCTATTTTTTTAATGGATAATCACACGTGCATGCAATAGAAGTTGAATTCCTGACATCTCGGAAAAGAAACACAAGCTCCGGTTGGGTAACTGTTCCCGAATCGAGCCGTTCACGAACAAGCTCAAATTTCATTCGTTAAGTGTTTGGTTCGACTCGATTTATTAAGGGCTCGAGTTCGAGTTCAAACATAAAAATGTGTTTGTTAAGGAAACGAGCTCGAGCAGATCTTTTGGCATGTTCGGTTCAGTTCGGCTCGGTCCGACTCGAGTTCGGTTCGGTTCGACTCGAAAAAAATCAAAAAAAATATTTTAATTTTTATAAATTTAATTATTATGAATTGTTTTCAGATTTTTTATAAATGTTTTTAAATTATTGAATCATACTAATGTTAAAATATATATTTTATTAATTTGAAAAAAATTCTTACATTCAAAATAATTTTTTTAATTTGATATTTTAATAATTAACAAGTGATTTGACTACTACTTGTAACTAGTATTTATTCCCTGATTGGTGTTTCAATTTTTTAAAATTATTTATAAATGATCCAACCGTACGGATGTCAAGATCTATATATTTAAGTGATATAATAAAAAATTTAGAAAAAATAAATATATTTGATTTATTATTTTAACAGTTAACCAATAGTTTGACCAGTACTTCTATTTAGTCTCATATTGATGTTTCGATTTTTTTTAAAATATTTATGAATGTTCCAACCTTATGGATATCAAGGAATATATATTTTAGTGATATGACAAAATGTTTAGAAAAAAATAATTGTATTTGATTTGTTATTTTAACAGTTAACCGGTGTTTTGACCTATACTTATAACTAGTGTTTAGTCTCATATTAATGTTTCAATTGTTTTAAAATATTTATGAATGATCCAATCGTACGGATGTTAAAATCTATATATTTTAGTGATATGACAAAATATTTAGAAAAAAATAAATGTATTTGATTTGTTATTTTAACAGTTAACCGGTGTTTTGACATATACTTGTAACTAGTGTTTAGTCTCATATTAATGTTTCAATTTTTTAAAAATATTTATGAATGATCAAACCGTACGGATGTTAAGATCCATATATTTTAGAGATATGACTAACTTTTTAGAAAAAATAAATGTATTTGGTTTGTTATTTTGACAGTGAACCGGTGTTTTGACCTATACTTATAACTAATATTTAGTCTCAGATTAATGTTTCAATTTTTAAAAAATATTTATGAATGATCCAATTATACTGATGTTAAGATCTATATATATATTTTAGTGATATGACAAAAAAATTAGAAAAAAATAAATGTATTTGGTTTGTTATTTTAACAGTTAATCGTTGTTTTGACATACACTTGTAACTAGTGTTTAGTCTCATATTAATGTTTTAATTTTTTAAAAATATTTATGAATGATCTAACCGTACAGATGTTAAGATCTATATATTTTAGTGATATTTTAGAAAAAAAATAAATGTATTTGATTTGTTATTTTAACAGTTAACCGGTGTTTTGACCTATACTTGTAACTAGTGTTTAGTTTCATATTAATATTTCAATTTTTTTATAAATATTTAAGATGATCCAACCGTACGGATGTCAAGATCTACTCCCTCCGTCCTTTTGATTTGTTATCAAAATGATTGGACACGGAGATTAAGAAATATGTATAAAATAGTGAAAATGAGAAATAAAAGTGGGTGAAATAGTGGAACCTATTGATTTTTAATGTATAAAAGAGAGATTGTGGGATAAAATTAGTGTGAAAATGGAGGAAAAGTGGGGAAATGGGGGACCTATTGACTATTTTTACTAAATTTTGAAATGTAAAGAAATGAATTGGACATCCCAAAAAGAAAACCGTAAAGAAATGAAAAGGACGGAGGGAGTATATATTTTAGTGATATGACAAAAAGTTTAGAAAAAAATAAAAGTATTTGGTTTGTTATTTTAACAGTCAACGGTGTTTTGACCAGAATTTTTTTACTTCAGTTTGCCTCGGCTCGGCTCGTTTTGATGGAAAAAACTCGTGTTCGACTCGGTTCGAATCGGCTCGATTTTGTTTGATAAACACTCGTGTTCGGCTCGTTTGTTAACGAGATCGAGCTCAAACACGGTTTTCTGTTCATTAAGAAAGTTCGGCTGGGTTCGGCTCGTCAGGAAAAAATTAAAACCCGGCTCAGTTCAAAAAAAATTGCGCTCGGTTCGTGAATAGCTCTGTTATTGGCCAGTATACAGAGGAGTTTGACTCCTCCCATTTGTGGCTTGGTTCTCCTCACACTTGTGGCTTCGTTCAAAAATTAATGTTATATACTTATAATGTAATGTATTGTATTTGTCTGATATTTATAAGTTTAAATAATTTATTTATACCTAAAATATATATTTACGTAATTATTAATTATGTTTAATATAATTATTATTTTCAAAAAGAAAAAAGAAATAGTGAAAAGTAAAGGATATACGAAAATGGTGATGGGGGTGGGGACGTGTTAACTCGGCACATGTATATATTCACGTACTTTCGCCGCTCGAGTCTCGAGTTATCAAGGACCAAGGACTTGTCTTCAATGAAATCTATAAATCTGTAGTTATCAATAAGCATTTTATTTACTATTTGATGATACATGATGTTAGACTCGTGTATTTGTTGAAAAAAGAAATTGTAAATTTGCAAGTAAGAGAAGTTTGTACCTTGCCGTAATAAAGTACGGGTAAAGTCTCTTTGCAGAATGTCAATAGTTCAACTATTATTATATATTTTTAATTAACAGAAAAAGAGAAATGTTATAAATCTTGACTGAAAATATTAGTTATGTTTAATGTAGAGGAAGTATAGGAGAATAGAAGATGGAGAGAAAGTTGTGTTATATTTCATTAGCTAAATGAGCTATTTATAGTAGTTGGTTTACAAGGCTTGCTAAGTAAGCTATTCAAATCTTCTTCATTAAGTATTACAAAACTTCCTCGATAAGCTTTACAAGTCTTCCTCGATAAGCTTTACAAGTCTTCCTTGGTAAGATTTGAGAGACTTCCTCGATACGCATTGACAATCACTTTATTTTTATTCAAATATTTTAACACTCCCCCTTGATTGTCAAATGCGAGTTATTGCAAAGATTGACTGCCTCGTTAAAACCTTGCAAGGAAAAACCCAGTGGGATAAAAACCTTGACGAAGGAAAAAGAGTACAGCCTCCCCCTGAATAAAATGTCTCACATTTTGACATTTTGATGTAGCAAACTTTTTAACCTCCGCATACCCATATTATTTCTTAGCTTCTTAAATGTTGATGTAGGTAGTGACTTTGTAAGTATATCCGCCAGGTTATCGCATGAGCGAACTTGTTGAATATCAATATCACCATTTTCTTGAAGTTCATGAGCGTAGAAGAATTTTGGCAATATGTGTTTTGTTTGATCCCCTTTAATATATCCTTCCTTAAGTTGTTTGATGCTAACCGAGTTATCCTTAAATAAAACTGTAGGACTATCTGAAATACTTGATAATCCACATGATTCTCGAATATGTTGAATGACCGACTTTAGCCAAATACATTCTCTGCTTGCTTCATGAATTGCTAGTAACTCTGTGTGGTTTGATGAAGTTGCGGCCATAGTCTGTTTTGTAGACTTCCAAGAGATAGCAGTATCACAATATGTAAATAGGTAACCTGTTTGTGATCGCCCAAAATGAGGATCTGACATGTATCCAGCATCTGCATATCCAACTAACCGTGATCTTGAATTATTTGGGAAGAATAGTCCAAGATCGATTATCCCTCGAAGATATCTGAATATATGTTTTATTCCATCCCAATGCCTTTTAGTAGGGTAAGAACTAAATATTGCCAACAAGTTCACTGCAAATGCAATATCAGGCCGTGTGTTGTTTGCAATATACATGAGAGCGCCAATTGCACTGAGATATGGAACTTCAGGTCCAAGAGTCTCTTCATCTTGTTTTCTAGGACGGAAAGGATCTTTTTCAACCTCGAGTGTTCGAACAACCATTGGTGTGGTTAGTGGATGAGCTTTGTCCATGTAGAACCGATCAAGAATCTTTTCAGGGTAGTTTAATTGATGAACAAATATTCCTGAAGATAAGTGCTCCACCTGTATACCTAAATAAAATCTTGTCCTTCCAAGATCTTTCATTTCAAACTCATTTTTCAAATAGTTAGCAGCATTAGTAATATCTACAGTAGTATCGATAATATTCAAATCATCCACATATACAGCAATAATAACAAAACCAGTTGATGACTGTTTAATAAAAATGCAAGGACACACTTGATTATTAACATATCCATCATTCAATAAGTACTCACTAAGCCTGTTGTACCACATACGACCAGATTGTTTCAAACCATACAATGATCGTTGTAATTTAACAGAATATAAATGTCGAGGCTTAGTGTCCTCAATATTTAACCCTTCAGGAATTTTCATATAAATATCACTATCAAGTGATCCATATAGGTATGCTGTCACAACGTCCATCAAACGTGTTTCCAGTTTTTCCATACAAGCCATACCCATTAGAAAACGAAAAGTAACTCCATCTATCACAGGAGAGTATGTTTCCTAGTAATCAAAACTAGGTCTTTGAGAGAATCCCTAGGCTACTAGCCGGGCCTTATATCTCACAATTTTATTTCTCTCATTTCGTTTTCGTATAAACACCCATCTATTCCCGACAGGGACTACACCAGCTGGTGTTTGGACTGCAGGTCCAAATACATTTCTCTTGCGTAATGATTGCAATTCTTCTTGAATCGCAATTTTCCATTTTGGCCAATCATCTCGGTGTCGACACTCTTCCACACTTTGTGGTTCAGGATCGGAGTTCATAATAATATCAGATGCCACGGAAAAAGCATATACATCATCAACCTCAATACTCTCACAATCCAGTAATTTCGCGTTATGGACATAATTCATTGAGATCTCATAATTTTCAGGTACCTTTGCTTCTGTGGAAGCATTTGCCACTTCTGGGGCATGTGCCACTTCTGGGGCAACATTCTCTTCTGGAGGCAATCCCACGTCTGGGAGTTTTGTTACAGCCACTTCAGGGGCTTGAACCTCTTCAGGAGGAAATACCACTTCTGGGGTATTTTCTGAAATTTTTGCCGCTTCTGGGGCAATTCCAATCAATTTCCGTTTTCGTGGTACAATATCTTTTGCACCAATAGGTCTACCACGCTTCTGGCGTGGCTTTAAATCACTAATCAATTTTCCAGGAATTGATTTCTTAGTAGGGATTTCAACTCGTGTCGGAGCATTAACAGCAGGTATATGTGACCTTATAATATGTCTAGAGTCACTAAAGGCATCCGGCATTTGATTAGCAATATTTTGCATATGAATAATTCTTTGAACTTCAGATTCATATTGATTAGTACGTGAATCAATAGAATTTAATCCTGATGCATTCCATGATATTTCGGAATTTAATTTATGCAAATCATTATCTCCCCCTAATTTAGGAAACATGGATTCATCAAAATGACAATCAGCATAGCGAGCAGTAAAAACATCACCAGTTAATGGTTCCAGATATCTTATAATAGATGGAGAATCAAAACCAACATATATACCAATTCTTCTTTGAGGTCCCATTTTATTTCTTTGTGGTGGTGATATAGGAACATACACGGCACAACCAAATACTTTTAAATGAGATATATTAGGTACTTGACCAAGAACTAATTCTTGAGGTGATTGTTTGTGGTAAGCAGAAGGCCTTATTCTAATTATATTTGCAGCATGAAGTATTGCATGACCCAAAACAGATATAGGTAACTTTGCCCTTAGGAGTAAGGGACGAGCAATAAGTTGAAGTCTTTTAATTAAGGATTCTGCTAAACCATTTTGTGTATGTACGTGAGCCTCCCGGTGTTCGACTGAGATTCCTACTGACATACAATAGTCATTAAAAGTTACAGATGTAAATTCAGCAGTATTATCTAATCGGATTGATTTAATGGGATGGTCAGGAAATTGAGCTCGGGGTTTAATTATTTGGGCAAGTAATTTGGCAAAGGCTGTATTTCGGGTTGTAAGTAGACATACATGAGACCATCGAGTTGACGCATCAATTAAAACCATAAAGTACCTAAATGGGCCAGAAGATGGATGTATAGGACCACAAATGTCACCTTGAATTCTTTCTAAGAATTTCGGGGACTCGGTTTGAAGCTTAACTGGGGATGGTCGGACAATAAGTTTTCCTAAGGAACATGCTGAACAATGAAGTTCATCTTGGGATATTATCTTTTGAGTTTTAAGAGGATGTCCCACAGAATTTTCAATGATACGACGCATCATAGATACTCCTGGTTGACCGAGTCTTTCGTGCCAAAGGGAAAATAGTTTTGGGTCTATGACTTTGGGGATGTTGACACTATGAGATTCAAGAACTCATATACTTGTAACATATAATCCTGAAGAAACCAAGTGGAATTTTTCTAGGACCCTTTTATTGTCAATGGTGTTTGAGGTGATGATAAGGTATTCTTTTTCATTCTCATTAATAGTTTCAACGTGAAACCCGTTAAGACGGATATCTTTAAAACTCAGTAGGTTTCTAGTTGACTTGCTAGAGTATAGAGCCTCTTGTATGTGTATGTGTGTCTTATTTGGTAGAAGAAAACTAGCTTTCCCAAAACCTTCTATTATATTTGATGTACCCGATACCATCCAGACATGTGAGTTGGTTTTAGTCAACTGTGAGAAGTATTTCTGACTCGGTAAAATAGTGTGTGTGGTTGCGCAGTCAACAATGCATATATCTTCCATCTCTATACATATATAAATGAAAAACATCTTTATTAAAAATAAACCGAGTACATAGAACAACAATATGAAACAAGTACATAAAATGAGTACATAAGTAAAACACAAAGAAAATAAGTAAAGCATGACAATACATATGAAGTCTAGTCGTCTAAACCATAATAAAGATTAACACCAGTGTCTATTTCATTTGAGGCCTTATTGACTGGTTCATTAACTAGATTATAATTAGCGAAGTTGGTTTCTACTCTCTTTCCATTATTCCTTTTGGATGACTCGTAGAGATCAACAAGATGTTTGGGTGTGCGACAAGTACGTTGCCAGTGGCCCTCAGATCCGCACCTATGACAGATGCCTCGGTTCTCTCCTTCTTGGGGCGCCTTTCTTTTATTTGGCACTTCACGTTACCATTTCTGGTGGCCAGAGTTGTAACCATCATGTTGCCACTTCAGGTAGCTAGAATGATATTGATTGTGAAACCGACCACAAAAATTTCCACGTCCACGGTTTCGTCCATAACCCCGTCCTCATCTATGCCCTTTCTCACGTTTATTCTTCAGGAATGACGTGTTATGTACTTCAGGTAACTGGGCAGAGCCTGTGGGACGTATCTTATGAATTTTCAGTAGCAACTCATTATTCTTCTCAGCCACAAGAAGGAGAGATATCAGCTCGCCATATTTCTGAAAATTACGCTCCCTATATTGTTGAGCCAGGATCATAGTGTTTGGGTGAAAGGTTGAGAGGGTCTTTTCAATCATTTCAGTATCAGTAATATTTTCACCACATAAAATTAATTTTGAGCTTATCTTGAAAAGAGCAGAATTATATTCAGCTACAGATTTGAAATCTTGTAACCTCAAATTAATCCAGTCATATCGGGCAGATGGCAAGTGAACAAGTTTTTGGTGATCAAATCTATCCTTGAGATTATTCCAAAGGGTGAGTGGATTTTTGATAGTGAGGTATTCAGATTTTAGATCTTCGTGGATGTGATGCCTAAGAAAGATAATCGCTTTTGCATTTTGTTCAACAGTTGGGATCTTTTCCAGGTCAATAGTTTCTTTTAGGCCATTAGCACTAAGGTGTAATTCCACATCAAGGACCCATGACAAATAATTATTCCCGGAAACATCCAAGGCAACAAACTCTAATTTTGCAAGATTCGCCATTCTGAATAGATTTTAAATAAGATATAATATGTCACATAATATTTAAACAGGCAAGTTGAAATAATAATTTTATACAAAAGTTACGACGGCATAGCCGACCAGAAAACTTTTGATTATTACTTGACGGCAGCGCCATCTTTATATTAGTATTACTTGATGGCATAGCCATCTTTATAGATTTCAATCAATAACATAAATATGTAATAATATTTAGAAGAAAATGAGGAAAAGAAAACGTACCTCTTTTATGAAATAGTTTTAGTTGATAGGGACTCGTGGGTCAGAATAAGTCATAGCTCTTTCGAGAATAAAGCTTCAGTTAGCAGAGACTCGTACTGATAACGTGTTATAAACCTTGACTGAAAATATTAGTTATGTTTAATGTAAAGGAAGTATAGGAGAATAGAAGATGGAGAGAAAGTTGTGTTGTATTTCATTAGCTAAATGAGCTATTTATAGTAGTTGGTTTAAAAGACTTAGTAAGTAAGATATTCAAATCTTCTTCATTAAGTATTACAAAACTTCCTCGATAAGCTTTACGAGTCTTCCTCGATAAGCTTTACAAGTCTTCCTTGGTAAGATTTGAGAGACTTCCTCGATACGCTTTGACAATCACTTTATTTTTATTCAAATATTTTAACAAGAAAAAGTTTGTACTTGCTGCAATAATCAAGATAAATAGAGTCAGAGGTCGAGATCAAATGAACGGTCAGAGTTTTGTCTATGTAAGTAGAGTTTACTTATTTTTTTAAAAGGAGTTAAACCGAACCAAATTTAATAATTAAAGAGAAAGTGATACTCCCTCCGACCTATTAATCTTTTTCTATTTTGAGTTCTTACATTATTTATGATAAATGATTGACTACTCCTTTTTTTATTATTATATGACATTTGACTTTTGTGCACATACTTTTAAGTGTTTTGACCGTATAGTTGAAATAATTATTTTCAACTTTTTCTTTTTGTGAACAAAAATATAAAATTAAAACTTTAATTTACAAAAAGAAAATTTTAAAAAATATTATTTTATCTATACAGTCAAAACACTTAGAATTGTGTGCACAAAAATCAAACATCATATAAATAAAAAACAGAGGGAGTATTAATTTATGTCTATTTTATAAGATCAAATATAGTCATGAGTGATTTTGTTGGATTCATATTTATGGGTACTTTAATACAATGAAGGTTTTATATTTAATATTAATATGAAATTAAAGATATTAACAATCAAAAGTGTGCATTGGTAAACGTGTCCAACACAAATAGGAAACGTTTTTAGGGACAAATGGAGTATTAAATATCGGCTCATTAGTAACTTTAGAAATCGTATATTACTTTTTAAACTATAGATGTCGAAATTTATTATATTTTAATATTTTACTTAATTTTAATTTATGTAAATTACAAATTATTTAAGGGTGTTTATGAAAATGTAAACCATTGGAGATGAACATATTGTGATAATAATATTTGGTAGTTTATTTACTCAAAAACTAAGTCTTTAGTTTAGAAATATTAACAAAATTTCTAAAATTATTAAATTATTTAAAAATGTTGAAAAAAAGTACTTATAAAAATATTTAAATAATTGGTAATAATTTATTGTTCGTAGTATATATAAAATTTATCCGAACCGAGGTGAGTTATTAAGTTCAAAAGTCCGAACTTATTTCGAGCTAAATGAATCGAATTCGAATTGAACAGACAAAAAACTTGACTCTACTCGTTTAATCATTCCAATTCATTTTCTTATTGAAAATCGCTCTTTCAAGAACAAACTAGATCAAGTTAACTTAAATGAGCCGATTGCAGAATTCTGTTGACAAATGAACGAACCTGACCTGTTTATTTGCCGCAGCCACAACATTTCACCCAACCAGCAACAGCACCAAAAATAAGAAAATGAAATGAAGAGGAGCATGTTGTAGAGCAGTACAAAATGGGCGAGGAGGACCCAACATAATGTATAGAAAAAACGATAGTAGTAGCCGCACTTTGAGAATAAATCAAACATCACCATTCATATTGTTCACAGGACACCACCACCGCTCACTTTAAAATTTATCACCATTTATTTACATACCCACCGCATTTTCCACTTGAAACACCCCCCGCACTCTTTTTCTTTTGCAATATATTTTTGCCAAAAAATGCAGCTTAATTTAGCAATTGGTTTAGTTAGTGTGCTAGCATTTGCATTTTCCATCCAAGCAGAGGATCCTTACAGATTCTTCAACTGGAATGTTACTTACGGTGATATCTATCCCCTAGGCGTTCGTCAGCAGGTGCGTAAATTCTATGCATGTTTACTGGATTTCGTGCTAGTAGAGTATATATTATGTATAATCTGATTTTGTGCAAAAAAAAAATAAAAAAAAAATCTGGTACAGGGAATATTGATCAATGGACAATTTCCTGGCCCTGACATACATTGTATCACCAACGATAATCTTATCATCAACGTCTTCAACAGCTTGAACCAGCCTTTTCTAATCACCTGGTAAGTTTCATATTTCTCCATTAATGTGCTTAAATTTCATTGTTTATATTTAAATTCCAAGGAAGGGGATCCATGAGGATCATCTAAACCAATCCCCGCACTAGGGTCTAGGAGTAATCACCTAACACCCAAAGGTCTCCTTGTAATTTCCGCAGAAAACCAAATGTCTCATTGTTACATTTCATCTCTATTCAACGTCTTTAGAGAACGAGATCTACTATTACTTTAGGAATGAAGCGTGAGATATACTGTACAACTTCGGACTAAATCTTATAGCACATCAGGTAATAGTAGTGTGATACCATGCGCTCGCTCGCGCTTATCACTTTCCTCTGTTTTGGACGTGTAGAGTGGCATGGTTAGGTGCCAGCTACTGATCCTTGATGGCCTTTGTGCTATTACTTTGCTGTTTTCAGTAATTAACACAAGCTGTTCATTATTTACTTTACAAGTTTTACTGTTTTAGATAGTATATCTTATCTCTTCATCTCTTGGACACGATTCTTCTCGCTTGTGCTCAGTGCCTCTAGTATATTCTAGTGGAATTTTTCAAGTTAACAATTCAGACATTATTTCATCTCTTTTTCTCAAAGAAAATCGTAATATTTAATGTTTCTTGAAATATATAAATTACAATATATTTTCAAGAACAGGTACTCATCATCTCTATTTAGGTAAATAAAAGAAAATTACTTGAGGCATTATTTTGCAATTATGTCTAAAAAATGTAAATATTAAAGGAACGGGATCCAGCAGAGGAGGAATTCATTTGTGGACGGAGTCTATGGGACTACATGCCCTATCCCTCCAGGAAAGAACTACACCTACATTCTACAAGTAAAGGATCAGATTGGAAGCTTTTACTATTTTCCTTCCCTTGCATTCCATAAAGCTGCTGGTGGATTCGGAGGTATCAGAATCCTTAGCCGTCCCAGGATTCCTGTCCCATTCCCTGATCCTGAAGGCGATTATACCGTGTTAATTGGAGATTGGTACAAGTCTAATCACACGGTATGTATGCCCCCGTTCACTATAATAAATTGGAAGATAATTTACTAATAATTGATTCGTTATGTATTATCAATTTATTGTAACTTCTAAAATTGAGCTTTAGGAGGTAATGTTAAAACACAGTTTTAGGTGTCTGAGAGAAAATATCTACTTTACATATGTCTAAATTTGTGGGCTGAAAAAATTTCACTTTTTCCACAGAAGTTGAAGGCAATTCTTGATAGTGGTAGGAAGTTGCCTTTTCCTGATGGCATTCTTATCAATGGGAGGGGTCCTAACGGAGTCTCTTTCAATGTTGAACAAGGTACATTGTCTAATAGTTTTCGATTGATATCATTATAATGAGCTTAGGAGGTTGAATAGTTTCCGTTGGCTAAAAGAGGTGGTCTACCTAGAAAGTAAGTGCTTAAGCATAAAATAAAATGACTGAAGATTGTTAGTCATTTCAATCTTCGTTGTGAAGGTAAAACATACAGGCTCAGAATATCAAATGTTGGACTACAAAATTCACTGAACTTCCGGATTCAAGGCCATAAAATGAAACTAGTTGAGGTGGAGGGAACACACACACTACAAGCGACCTATTCATCGCTTGATGTTCATGTTGGTCAATCTTACTCAATACTAGTCACAGCCAATCAACCAGCTAAGGATTACTATATTGTTGTATCATCCCGTTTCACCTCTAAAATTCTCACTACTACTGGTATTCTCAAATATAGTAACTCTGCTGGTCCAGTGTCCGGTCCTCCACCTGCTGGGCCCACTACTCAGATTGACTGGTCTTTGAACCAGGCACGCTCCATCAGGTTTCTATCTTAGCTCTTGATAGTATATTATATATCATATCTATTGTTATCACAGTTGAAGGAAAGCTGTTCTGACAAATGGTTCTTGATTATGAACTTTGTTTATCAGGACTAACCTCACAGCAAGTGGACCAAGGCCTAATCCACAGGGCTCTTACCATTATGGAATGGTAAAAACCAGCAGAACTATAAGGTTGTCCAGTTCTGCTGGTCAAGTTAGTGGCAAACAGAGATATGGAATCAATAGTGTTTCCTTTGTCCCAGCTGACACTCCCCTGAAGCTGGCAGACTACTTCAACATTGAAGGAGTTTTTCGTGCTGGTAGCATATCATCTAATCCCACTGGTGCAAGTTTGTATCTTGACACATCTGTTATGGGTGCTGATTTCAGAGCTTACGTTGAAATTGTATTTGAGAACCCGGAAAATATTGTTGAGAACACATCGGTTATATTTATTGAATCTCTAATAACCTGTAATTAAATTACACATTAATTTGTTATCATATTTAAATAATTTATTTTATTTATAACAACCTGAAATAATATGACATACCAATTTTAAAATATAGTTAATTATTATAGCCAACTTCACAAAAGTAAATAATTTTACAGGTTTATTAAATTTTTAGAAAATCTTTATTTTAAATTATTTTAGATAACCGTCGAAGATAGTGACATTAAATGGATTGTCTGCAATTCGAGAATAATGGGAGTAAAGTTGTTCGAAATTTAGATCTTTCTTGAATTACGAGGGTTAGACAATCACCCAGGATCTATCAAAAGGTTAAGATGTTGGTAAAATTTGGTAGATGGATCTAATTTTTTGACATGTACATCTTCCGTACTTGCAGGTGTACCCCAGATCATGGACTGCTATTTATGTCCCACTTGATAATGTGGGAATGTGGAATCTAAGATCAGAGTTTTGGGCACGACAGTATCTCGGACAACAGTTCTATTTGCGTGTCTACACAAATTCTAATTCAATCAGAGATGAGTACCATATGATAACTCCTGGTGGCGGGGCTGCTCCTTCGACGCCGTCCTGGATCCTTCGCCGCTGTAGAGGTGTAGCTGTGGTTGGGTTCCTACAAAACAACACCGGAAGGGGGGTTGGAGTCCCGCGGCGCCTCCGGCGTGAGAGTAAGAACTAGCTTTTTGGGAAGATGAAGATGAATACGAATGTAAGGTGGCTGTGTGTGTATATGAGTGTGAAAGAATGATTAACCCCAAAACCTCACATTCTTGGGCTATTTATAGCCCAAGGATAGGGTTTTAGGGTTGGTACCTTTGAATCGTAGCCATTGATTCTGGGAGCGGAGGACACCTGGCGGGAGTGGATGCTTTACATGTGTCAGTGCGGGACTGGCCGAGGAATGTTTTGAGGATCCTCTGACACGTGCCTTGATTATCCCCATGATTGACGCGTGACAGTTACTTCCATCACGTGCTCGGGTCAGCGTCTCACGTGCTGGGATTACTCAAGGTTGGGGTCGCGGGACTGGACTAGTTAGGACTGGACTGAGTTGGGAGGTCAGGACTAGTCCTCCCAGGAGCTGAGTGGAGTTATGAGCATAAGAGTAGGAATCCCAGGAGTTGTATGGAGCTAGGAGCTAGGAGCTTAGGAGTAGGCCTCCCAGGAGCTGTATGGAGTTGAAAGCCTGGGAGTAGTCCTCCCAGGAGTTATATGGACTATCATGTGCCCCCCACTCCCTTATGCAGATTTTCTGGATGGGGGAGTGGATTTGAGTATATTTGTAGAATATGAGCTTTTGATTGTTTTGTTAAAAGAACTTGATCTTTTCTTGCCCCCCAGTCCGGAGTTCGTTGAGTTCGGCGAATCAGGACTAAGGTGGTTGTCCTTAGCAGGAGTTGAGCTTTTATTGCCCCCAGTCCGGATTGCGTTGAGTTCGGCGAATCAGGACTAAGGTTGTTGTCCTTAGCAGGAGTTGAGTTTTTATTGCCCCCAGTCCGGATTGCGTTGAGTTCAGCGAATCAGGACTATGGTGGTTGTCCTTAGCAGGAGTTGAGCTTTTCTTGCCCCCAGTCCGGAGTGTGCTGAGTTTGGCAAATCAGGACTAGGGTGGTTGTCCTTAGCAGGAGTTGAGCTTTTCTTGCCCCCAGTCCGGAGTGTGCTGAGTTCGGCAAATCAGGAGTAGGGTGGTTGTCCTTAGTAGGATTTGAGCTTTTCTTGCCCCCAGTCCGGAGTGTGCTGAGTTCGGCAAATCAGGACTAGGGTGGTTGTCCTTAGCAGGAGTTGAGCTTTTATTGCCCCCAATCCGGATTGCGTTGAGTTCAGCGAATCAGGACTAAGGTGGTTGTCCTTAGCAGGAGTTGAATTTTTATTGCCCCCAGTCCGGATTGCGTTGAGTTCAGCGAATCAGGACTAAGGTGGTTGTCCTTAGCAGGAGTTGAACTTTTATTGCCCCCAGTCCGGATTGCGTTGAGCGAAGGAGTCCGGACTTGGAGGTGGAAATGGTTTTGGGGAGTTTCCCCCCAATTATTTGAATTATTACAGTTGTTATAGATGGAGAGACGTGCCGTAATTATGATAAGCATTAAATACTGCGAGGGATGAGTGGTTGGGATTGTGCCACATGGCGTGGCGATTAGGTTTTTTACCACGGCTATAAAAGGAAGTCCTTCCCCTCTTTCTTGTTTTTTTATCTTCTTTATCTTTTCTCTTACTCTTGCTTCCCTTTTTCTTCCTCCATTTCTTTTTTCGGCGGTGGTTCTCGGAGAAGCTCCAGGTGCTATTGCTGTTTGCTTGGCCGTCCTCAACTTCTCCGTTATCTCTACTTTGTAAGCTTTTTTCCCTTGCTTTTCTGCTTTTTGTTCCATTCTTTTGTTTTGCTGGTGTATTGTATTCTTTATTTGTGCTATTGTGTTTGGTTTTTGTTGGATGTTTTTGTAAGTACGTGTATATATGTGTGTTTTTGTCTATGTTTTGGTTTTTGATTTTGTTTTGATAGTGTTTCTGGAATTAGGGTTTTATGTTGGGGTCCGGACTCGGATAACTAGTCCGGACTGATAGGGTAGGATTTGGAAGTCGTAATTGGTTGTTGTTTTTGTGTTGTTTTGATATCTAAGTTCGGAGTAACAGGCTAGGGTTGTTTGTTTGGATTCGGGGGTTTCCAGTCTGGAGAGGACGTTTAGTTTTATATTTTGGTTGGGTCTCCGGACTGTATGATTTTGACTTGTAATAAAATTGAATCGTAGGGTAGTCCGGACCATGTAGCTTCAAAGATAAATAAACTGTAGGAGTTTTAGACTAACCTTTGTAACTTGTTTTAGGTTTATGGTCCGGACTAAAGCTCTTGCCAAGGCATTCATAACTTGTTATCCGGGGCCATCTAGTTCAGATTCTGAGTCTTCTGCTGATTCTGAACGGGTTGAGATGGGGAAGAGGGCTTCCACTTCGGATTCTGAGGCAATAACGAAGCTTACGGTTGCTAAAATATCTTCAAGAAAGGTACCCTGTAGTCCGGAGGGGCTGTGGGTGGAGAATCTTGGTTATTTTGTTACTAAGAGCGAGGAGATAGAAAACAGTTTTTATTTTAGGAGCATTAGGTCCGGATATGCTAGGCAGGAGAATGCTGGCCCAGGGCCCTATGATAGGGAAGTTTTTGATAGGAAGTTTGCGAACAGCATAGTGGCTAAGGAGCACTATGAGTTGAAGGATGAGTATTCTGGGCTAGATAATGAAGCCCAGGATTCGGCGGTCCGGGCTGCTTTTCAGTTGGATCGGCGGATTGAGTGGAGGTGGCCGACTCCGGACGAGAGGGCTCATCATAGGCCGGCTGATGGCTTCGTTCCTGTGTGGTTGGAGCATCTCCGGTCTGGATGGAATCCACACTAGCATTTGTTTCTAAAATATTTGTGCAAATATGTGTACAAGATCTCTCCAATGCAGATAACGCCTAATGGAATAAAGTGGATGACTTGGTTCATTGCCACCTGCAATCAGTTTAAAGTTCAGCCCACTTTCAAGCTGTGGCATCACATCTTTCATTTAGTCCGGTCTAGCCAGTTTCCGTTATACGAGCTTCGGTTCCGGGCTCCGGAGTGTGGATATGGTGGCTCTTATAGGCCCGTTATTCAGCAGTCTTCGCTGAAGTTTTGGAATGGGGAGTTGATCATGCTCCGGGGTTTGGACTTTGTAAGAACCCTGATTTTTGTAATATTTTAAAACTTCTGTGAATAGTAACTTGAGCTAATTAAGTAATACGTATGGGGATCATCATAAAATGAATAGTGGAATTTTGAGAATCCGAGATCATATTCTTGTTTATCGAGGAAAATAAGTGAATGTAAAAGCCGACGGAATTCGAAGATTCACAATTATACTACGTGTTTTCGTATCCATAAAGAATGGCGTAGAACCGGGAATACTACGTGAAATAAATAATATATCAAGGTGTTTCTATGATCAAGAGAAGGAATGGAATTGGTTATAGGATTATAAGCGATAAAAGAAATCGCTACGAAACAAGTCGTTATACGTGGAAACTATCGGAATGGAACGACGATTGCGTTTACGATAAATAAACGAATGAGAAATTAAATCCCATGCAAGTTGGCCATGCATAACCAAGTCCTAACTAGTAGTTAGGAGTGTAACTAGATGATTAGAAGCTAACTAGAATAGTTAGTAGAATAGTGTTGAATAGTGATGGGAGACAAACAAGTACACAAGCCATACTTCTCCCTTTTCTCACTTCACCACACAATCAAACCAACCCATACCTTTGCCAAATTATTGTCAAATCTGCTGCATACATCCCATATATTCATTATACACTCCCACACTTTAGCCACAAAAGAAAACAACCCCTTTTCCCTCACTTAAAGCTCTCCCATTTTTCATTCCAGCAGTTCGGATTTTCTGAGCAAGGGAGAAAGAAAAATTCATAACTCAAAATATACTCATTCAAATATCATGAAATTTTTACCATAGCTTCTATATATCATGGGTAAGCTTCGTACCAAATTTCAGCCTCAAATTATGTTTTTTCAATTTTA
Source organism: Apium graveolens (assembly GCF_009905375.1). Lineage (NCBI taxonomy): Eukaryota > Viridiplantae > Streptophyta > Magnoliopsida > Apiales > Apiaceae > Apium > Apium graveolens. The sequence continues at coordinate 136,553 of NW_027418380.1, forward strand.
TAAAAATGTTTGAATGAGCTGCTGAAAAGTAACTCCAAAATTCTAACTTGTTTCCTTGTTTTGTTTCTTAAGGATCTAGCCCTTCTAAGTGTTTTCTAAGCAAACCAAGCCTCAATCATCCTAGCACTAACCTTCCTAGTATCCAAGAAGGTATAACTTTCAACCATTTAAGGTTTTATGGTTGAATTTAAGAGTTATGTTTGTTGTAGTGTTAAGATCCAAAGGATTGTATTTGTTTGAGTTTGTATTGATTATGTTCTTGCTAAAGACTTGAGATGTTGAGTTGTAATCCATGTATGTGGTACTATATAGAGCATATAAGGTGTATGTGGGTGGATCTTGAGAAGTACTTGTGTTTATGATGGTTATAGGTAGTGATTGTGTTAAGATCAAGTAGTAGAAATTGAGTTTGGGCATTCTTGCACTTGATCTGTTTTCTGCAGGACATTCGGCCATGAAAATGGTTAAAATTTGAACACCACTGGCCATAACCAGATAGATCTTGTTTTGTAGTTTCTATACATGTGTAGATCATCATGAGGAGATTTACGGTTTAGGAGTTATGGTCGTTTTAGTGTAAAACATTTCTGCGATTAGCCAACTGCACTTAAGTCCACTTGCATGGTGATTTTGAAGGACTTAAAATAATTTCGAGATTCTGGAAAAATTATAAAAAATGGATATGACAGTAGAGAAGACTTTCCAAAAAGAATTTTGAGAAAATATTAATTTTTCGATTTTATAAAAATATTTTGGTAAAGCGAGCGCAAGCGAGAAACGCATAAAAACCAAGTTTTGACGCGCGTTTTCTCACGTTCGAGCTTAAAACTCGAAATGAATTTTCTAAAGCGAACGATCGATTTCAAAACTCGACCATGTTATAAAGTGAGAATATAAGTGTTGAGAATGTGACGATCGGAGATTCGTTATACTTGAGTAGTTGCGAAAGTTGCTTAATAAAAGCGAGACGTTAATCGCGTACTAACTTAGACTGTTGGTTCTTGTTTATAGATCGCCAACCAAACACTAGATACCATACCACTTCGATTACTCGAGGCAAGTTTTCGAAACCCTATCTCATACTATCCATGCTATATATATACTGTTGTGATATTGATGTCATGATTTACAGTTCAAATATATATGCTTGTCTATGATATCAATGCATACGAATTATGCGATTGTTTACGAAAACAAATTTCGTTTTACACGAGTATGAGAAATTGAAACGTATTTCAAATATAATATAGGATAATGGGAGTCGGAAATATTTTAATAACGATTTAATTCCGGAGAGAGCCGAACGCGAAAGATTTCTATTTTGATAAACAAAGTACGTTCGCGTAATATATATATCAAGCGAACGATTGAGATTTTGACTTAAACTTCGAGAAATATTGGTTTATTCATTTAAGGGACACCCTTACTTGATTGATTATTTTATAAAGCGATACTTAAGGGATTATTAAATATAAAGAAAGTATTTAAAAATATACTGAATAGTTTATAAATCATTTCACGTTATTTAATAAAGATTTAACTATTCAAAGAGCAATTATAGGATACCAAATCCTGTTTTGATTATTTGATTAAGGTATCTCCATTCGTTGGACCTTATTCAGAAATATTTTGTATTTAAGGTTTTTTTATTAATTCATTGAACCTTATACAGATATATTTTATTTATAAGATTTTATCAATTCATTGAATCCCTATTAGATTATTATGAGACTTTAGATATTTAATATCTTTGGACTTCTAAAAACTTATTTAAAAATAGACATAGTTCCCAAGGGTACTTTCTAAATTATTCAAAACTGTTGAAAGAGATTAATCATTTGAAACCTATCAAAACCTTAGGGAACTTAGTCTAGAAGCATAAGAGTTTTGCTTCCTCGTTCAATAAAGAACAAGTGAGTAATATATGTGTCACCCTACTACAGATAGGGATTTGAAAATGATTTTAAATTCAAAATTTCGACAACTCCAAAAGATCAATTCAGTTAAAAGTGATGAATAAAACATCTTATTTACAGGTCAACTTTTAACGACCTATTCCTTTGAAAAAGGATTTTGAGCAAAATATATAATTGTTATGGGACTGGAATGTGGCCTGCCCGGCACGGAGTGGTATCGGGCAGTGACCAGGCGCGGAGTGGCGCATTATGCAAGCGCGGAGTGGCGCATTGTACAGTTATATGGTCTATGTGACCATTGACTTTCGGACTTGCACGGCAATGGGCAACCACCGTGTAGTGTCTTGATGAGCCCAAAGGCGGCTAGGTTTGTATTCCTTCTACTAGTAGAGAAAATTTCGTACTCGGCTGATCACCGGTACGTGGTTTATTCCAGTATAGTCCCTTTCTTCCATTTTGGAAAAACTGTTGTGAAATATACAACAGAGAGCCGATAAGGCTGAGTTTTTAACAAGGATATTGATGAATATATATCAAATCCATTTGAGAAATCTGCCGATAAGGCTGAGTTTAAATAAGGATGTTGATGTTCATATATCAAATCCATTTGTGAAATCTGCCGATAAGGCTGAGTTTTAAATTGGGATGTTGACGAATATATATCACACCCATATTAGAATCTTGGTTCGAGTAACATCTTGAGATTTTGAAATAAAATGAGTACGAGTATAAAATGATTTTGAGAAAGAGATGAATATAAGTATTCATTGGATATACTATTGTAGTTGATTTTGAGAATATTATAAATTTGATAAGCATATAAACTTTTAGAACGCTTTGGAGATACAAAGTATAATTATTGGTTTTATTTATCCTTACATACTTAAATATGGGGATATATACCTTGCTGAGCTTTAATGCTCACCCTTTCTTTTATATATCATATCACAATAGACTACCAGCATGGATCAGACCAGGACTGCTGTCCTTAGGCGGGTAAGGAACGCTCGTGAGTTCCGTAGGCTTTTTGTGCGCCAGCCCCGTCAGGTAGATAAGTGGAAATGATTTATTTGATAATGTTTCCAAGCATATAACCTGTGTGTATGTGAGTTTGAATAAAAGGTCGAGTAATATTGTGAAAAGAGAATTATTTAATTAATAAGTGATCGTAACGACCCGAATTCACGACCTTGGATTTGGGGGTGTTACAGAAATGGTATCAGAGCCAAAGGTTATAAGTCTTGGAAACAGTAAGAGTAAAATGGGTAGACTGAGGATCTAAAAGTTAACAAGAACTCTCATCGAGTTCGTAGTCGGATTACTATGGAGTAGTCGCGACGGTAGTACCCAAGGGGACCTTAGCCTTAAGAGTTGAGGCATTGGTTGAGTTATTAACAGTCGATTGAAAAGCCAACATTAAGGGAAGAGAATGAGTTGTAGCACTCAGAGAAAAGATTGCTAAGAGTTATATGCGAAAGAGAGTCCATTGGTTGAGCCAATAGAGTTTGTTGATGGACTACCAGGAGTTATGTTGAAGTGTTTATGTGAAGTGTTATACGAAAATTGATGGAATCGTTTAAGATCGACATAATGAGGAAAGGAGAAAATTGTACATGATTTTTTTTATAATGTTGATATAGAAGTGGAGCTAAGTCTCCGGAGAAAGCGGGATGAAGATGATACCCCAATACCATAGGTTGATTGGAAAACCCGAGTCTTGCCACTCATAGCTCTTTATAGAGTGTCCTTGAGGAGACATATTAGGCAAGAATCAAGATGCTTAATTCTTTTACTATTAAGGTTATTACGTTACCTGAATTGGTTGAAAGTATTATTCCGATAATAAGGGTTCAATACATGACGAACAGCGATTCTACCAAGAAGGGTATTCGCTATACCATTGAGGAATCTATGTCCTATAAGGAAGATTTTAGCGTGTCCCAAGATGAGAATGCTATGCGATAATACGAAATCATTTCGTCCGTTAAGCCATTATGGTTCGACACGGAAAGCGAGAATTGACAGAATAATTTCTAAAAAGTTTCATGCTCCTGCAATCAACGCAGCAAGCTACGAACTACTGGAGGAGAAGACCAATAAGTCTGACGCAGAATTGCAAGAGTGGGATATCACTAGGAGCTACGTGTATATTCTCGACAGGATGTCGTCTTTTGTTAACGCATCAAATCAGGTGCGTGGGCACAACGTTGCGAGTAACTAAAGAGGAATGAAGAATGTATTTGTGGCAAAGCGAGTTATTAAGCGACTTTAACATAATGAGTAGAGACGCGAATAATGTTATATTGGTGATCTTTAATATTAGCATAACGATGCCACCCCGACATATTGGGGAACTAGAGCAAACCCTGCTGAATTGGTAAACCAAAATAACCAAGAACACGAGGAAGTCGAATATAATGAATTCGACTTAGAGGATTACAATGAAGAAGAAACTATGGATACTAACGAGGGGGAAGGCCAGAGCGGAAACCCCATGGACCAAATTATGAATCTTCTTCGAGATAATTTAAATTGTCACCCTCAACCCAGGTTGATCATGTTCCAGTTACTAATGTCTTTAAGGCCTTTAGGTTGTTAAAACCCCCAGAAATTTCAAGGGACTGCTAATCTGTTAAGGCCAGAGCTTGGCTGAAAGAAATGGAAAAGAGCTTTGAGATAGTGCCTATAGAAGAGACACAAAAGACCGTGTTCACCAATTATATGTTGAAAGGAGAAGCAAATTATTAGTGGGAACCTAAAGGAACCCTGGAGACTGATGTGATTATCACATGGGGAAAAGTATTTCCCAGGTTTATGGAGGCTCAGATGGAGTTGAAGTTTCTAGAGATTAAGTAAGATAAGATGTCAGTGGCTGTGTACAAAGCCAAATTTATTGAACTGTCGAGATTCGTGCCGGAGTTTGTGAACACGAAAGAGAAAAAGGCAAGGAGATTTCAGCAAGGGCTGAAACAATGAATTCAGGACCGAGTGTCATTACTTGAGATAACAGACTATGTGCAAAAAGGCCTCGATTGTAGAGGCAGAGAGTGAGCAAGGTCAAAAAGAGGAAGAGAGCAAGAAGAGGAGTTCGGAAGCCAAGGCGGTAGAGCGATAAATAGAAGTTTCCGATTAGGACTGAGAGGGGAGCGGTGTCCCAACCCGTAGTGGGTACCAGGTTTAGCGAACCGGTAAGCAAGAGTATCGCCCAGGGAGGTGGTCAATATAGGACTATGTTTTATAACCAGTTTCGGTCACCCCTACCAGATCATAAGTCATGTGGGGAGAAACATCTCGGGGTATGTAATTTGGGAAAAGAGCTACTGAGGTTCTTTAATTGCAACCAACCAAGACATTATTCTAGCAACTGCCCCAACCCAGCTAGGGCGTTATAGCAGGTAACCTTTTACTCAATTTGGTTACTGCAAATATTCTGTTTAATTCTGAAGCAACTAAGTATTTTATATCGCGATATTTTTGGCCAAGTTAAAACTTAATGTGATTCCAACGCGAGAATTATTGCGAATAAAAATAGTGAATCGAGAGGTTGTTCCAATTAATGAGATTCATCTAATCTGCAAGTGGGAACTAGGAGGGAAGGACTTTAAGTTGGACTTAATTCCTTTCAGGCTGAGAGAATTTGGTGTGGTCTTAAAAATGGATTGGTTATCGAGCAATGGTGCTCAGATTGATTATAAAGCAAAGAAAGTTAAAATCCGAATGCCGAACGGCAAGGAAATTGTGATTAAGGGTCAGCGTCAGACCCAGAAATTTTTGAATACTGCTCAAGCGAAGAAATTATTGAGGAAAGATAGCAAAGCGTATTTAGCATACGTGGCGGGTACCAAGAGAGAAGCCCCGATGTATGTGACATACCAGTTGTTCACGAGTTTGAGGATGTGTTTTCCAAAGACCTTTCAGGATTATCACCTGACCGAGAGATAGAGTTCGCTATCGAATTAGCATCAGGAACGGCATCAGTTTCAAAAAGCCCCATATAGGCTAGCCCCGGTTGAAATGAAAGAATTGACTTCACAGTTGCAAGAACTGTTGAATAAAGGAATGATGAGACCAAATGTGTCACCATGAGGCACACCAATGTTGTTTGTCAAAAAGAAGGACGGTAGTATGCGATTGTGCACATAGTATAGGGAACTGAATAAGCTGACTATTAAGAACAGATACCCTCTCTCTAGAATTGACGATTCGTTTGACCAACTTGAAGGAGTGGTACACTTTTTGAAAATCGATCTAAGAATGGGATATCACCAACTGAAGATTAAAACAGGGGACAAATACCATATTTCGCACGAGGTATGGACATTATGAGTTCTTGGTGACGTCGTTCGGGCTAAAGAATGCCCCAGTAGCTTTCATGGACTTTGTGAATCGAGTGTTTAAAAAGTATTTGGACGTGTGCGTCATTATTTTTTTATTGATAATATTTTAGTCTATTCTAAAACGGAAGAAGAACATGCGGAATATCTGAGGATAGTGGTAGAAGCATTGAGAAGAGAAAAGTTGTTTGCCAAATTCTCAAGGTACAAATTCTGGCAAAATGAAGTTCAGATCTTAGGACAATTGATGAGCAGTGAAGGAGTGTTAGTTGACCCTACCAATGTTGAGGCAGTATTCCAATGAGAAAGAATAACCACACCTACGGAAGTAGGAACTTTTGGGAATTAACCAGTTTTATGAGAGGTTCGTACGGGATTTTGCTAAGATATCAGGACCTTTGATTAGGCCTACTTGCAAAACGGAAAAGGTTGTGTGGAATGAAAAATGTGAGGAAAGTTTTCAGGAATTGAAAAGAAGTTTGGTATCAACCCTCGTGCGGGCATTGCCCGATGGAAAGGGTGATTTTGTGATCTATAGTGATGTGTCACATAAAGGATTATGATGCATGCTCATGTGGCATGGGAAAATGGTTGCTTATGCCTCACGGAAGCTGAAGGAATATGAAGTAAGATACCCTACTCATGAATTAGAATTAGCAGTAATAGTTTTGCTTTGAAAAATTGGAGACAATATCCATACAGAGAAAATTGTGAGATCTACACTGACCATAAGAGCCTTAAGTATATATTTACTCAGAAAGAACTCAACAGGAGACAGAGGAGATGGTTAGAGTTAATGAAAGACTATGTCGGTGAGATTTTATATCACCCAGGGAAGGCCAATGTGGTGGCCGATGCCCTTAGTAGTAAAGAGAGACTCAAGATGTTGACAACGCCGGAGGAACTAGTGAGAGAACTCGAGGAGATGGAGATAGAGGTGAAGTCACTGGTAAAGGGACTGATGGACTAATTGAGATCAAATTAGAACTGGAATTGTTAGAAAAGATGGGACATTATCAGGAAGAGAAGACGAATGAAGAGCGAGAATCTTTGACTGAGAAGAAGTCAAATATGAGAAAGATGAGAAGGGAATTATGAGGTATGCGAACCGGATTTGGATTCCGAATGTTCGAGAATTAAAAGATGAAATTTTACGCGAAGGACATAATTCTAGATATTCAATTCATCCTGGAGGTACCAAGATGTACCGAGATCCAAAGGAATATTATTGATGACCCAACATGAAAAGAGACGTGGCCAATTGGGTCAGTAAGTGTTTGACCTGTTAAAGAGTGAAGGTGGAACATCAGCGACCGAGGGGACTCCTACAACCCTTAGGAATTCCGATGTGAAAGTGGGAACAAATAGCCATGGATTCTGTGGTAGGATTTCCCCGAGCTAAGGCTAACCGTGATGCAATATGAGTAATTATATATCGACTGACCAAGTCAGCATACTTTCTTCCAATCAAGAAAACCTACATGGTGGATAGATTAGCAGAGCTATACATCAAGGAAATTGTGATAAGACATGGAGTCTCTGTAGCTATCGTATCTGACAGAGATCCCCGATTCAACTCCAGATTTTTTTGAGGAGCTTTCAGGAATGCTTATGAACCAAACTGAATGTGAGTACTGCATACCATCCACAAACCGATGGACAAAGTGAGTGAATCATTCAGACATTGGAGTACATGTTGAGAAATTTTGTAATTGATTTTTAAGGTTATTGAGATGAACACCTATCTTTGATAGAGTTTGCCTATAATCATAGTTATCATGCGAGTATAGAAATGCCCCCACATGAGGCGCTGTATGGTCGGAGGTTCCATTCACCCTTGTACTGGGATGAAGTTGGTGAAAGAAAGTTACTAGGTCCCGACTTGGTGTAAAGAACGAGGGACATAGTTGAGTTGATCAGAGGATGACCGACAGCGTAAATATGCCGACTTAGCACGAAAAGACAGAGAGTATGAAGTGGGTGACCAGGTATTTTTGAAAGTGTCACCATGGGAAGGACTGATGAGATTTGGAAAGAAAGGGAAGTTGAGTTCCCGATATATGGGTCCTTTGAGATTTTGTGACAAATAGAACCGTGGCATACGAATTGGCTTTACCTCCAAACCTTCAACAGGTTCATAGTATTTTTCATGTGCCAATGTTGAGAAAGTATAATGCGGATACCAAGAATATAGTGAAACATGAGTAAGTACTAGATCTATTCTACATTGAGCAACCAGTTAAAATCATTGGTTGAAAAGAGCAAGTACTCAGGGACAAGAGTGTCAAGCTATTCAGATTCTTATTGAGATATCCCAAGGTCGAGGAGTCGACTTGGGAATTAGAGAGCCACCTGCGAGAAAGGTACCCCCATCTATTTGTGAGTTGATTCCGGGACAGAATCCTTTTAAGGGGGGGAGACTGTAAGAACCCTGATTTTTGTAATATTTTAAAACTTCTGTGAATAGTAACTTGAGCTAATTAAGTAATACGTATGGGGATCATCATAAAATGAATAGTGGAATTTTGAGAATCCGAGATCATATTCTTGTTTATCGAGGAAAATAAGTGAATGTAAAAGCCGACGGAATTCGAAGATTCACAATTATACTACGTGTTTTCGTATCCATAAAGAATGGCGTAGAACCGGGAATACTACGTGAAATAAATAATATATCAAGGTGTTTCTATGATCAAGAGAAGGAATGGAATTGGTTATAGGATTATAAGCGATAAAAGAAATCGCTACGAAACAAGTCGTTATACGTGGAAACTATCGGAATGGAACGACGATTGCGTTTACGATAAATAAACGAATGAGAAATTAAATCCCATGCAAGTTGGCCATGCATAACCAAGTCCTAACTAGTAGTTAGGAGTGTAACTAGATGATTAGAAGCTAACTAGAATAGTTAGTAGAATAGTGTTGAATAGTGATGGGAGACAAACAAGTACACAAGCCATACTTCTCCCTTTTCTCACTTCACCACACAATCAAACCAACCCATACCTTTGCCAAATTATTGTCAAATCTGCTGCATACATCCCATATATTCATTATACACTCCCACACTTTAGCCACAAAAGAAAACAACCCCTTTTCCCTCACTTAAAGCTCTCCCATTTTTCATTCCAGCAGTTCGGATTTTCTGAGCAAGGGAGAAAGAAAAATTCATAACTCAAAATATACTCATTCAAATATCATGAAATTTTTACCATAGCTTCTATATATCATGGGTAAGCTTCGTACCAAATTTCAGCCTCAAATTATGTTTTTTCAATTTTATAAAAATGTTTGAATGAGCTGCTGAAAAGTAACTCCAAAATTCTAACTTGTTTCCTTGTTTTGTTTCTTAAGGATCTAGCCCTTCTAAGTGTTTTCTAAGCAAACCAAGCCTCAATCATCCTAGCACTAACCTTCCTAGTATCCAAGAAGGTATAACTTTCAACCATTTAAGGTTTTATGGTTGAATTTAAGAGTTATGTTTGTTGTAGTGTTAAGATCCAAAGGATTGTATTTGTTTGAGTTTGTATTGATTATGTTCTTGCTAAAGACTTGAGATGTTGAGTTGTAATCCATGTATGTGGTACTATATAGAGCATATAAGGTGTATGTGGGTGGATCTTGAGAAGTACTTGTGTTTATGATGGTTATAGGTAGTGATTGTGTTAAGATCAAGTAGTAGAAATTGAGTTTGGGCATTCTTGCACTTGATCTGTTTTCTGCAGGACATTCGGCCATGAAAATGGTTAAAATTTGAACACCACTGGCCATAACCAGATAGATCTTGTTTTGTAGTTTCTATACATGTGTAGATCATCATGAGGAGATTTACGGTTTAGGAGTTATGGTCGTTTTAGTGTAAAACATTTCTGCGATTAGCCAACTGCACTTAAGTCCACTTGCATGGTGATTTTGAAGGACTTAAAATAATTTCGAGATTCTGGAAAAATTATAAAAAATGGATATGACAGTAGAGAAGACTTTCCAAAAAGAATTTTGAGAAAATATTAATTTTTCGATTTTATAAAAATATTTTGGTAAAGCGAGCGCAAGCGAGAAACGCATAAAAACCAAGTTTTGACGCGCGTTTTCTCACGTTCGAGCTTAAAACTCGAAATGAATTTTCTAAAGCGAACGATCGATTTCAAAACTCGACCATGTTATAAAGTGAGAATATAAGTGTTGAGAATGTGACGATCGGAGATTCGTTATACTTGAGTAGTTGCGAAAGTTGCTTAATAAAAGCGAGACGTTAATCGCGTACTAACTTAGACTGTTGGTTCTTGTTTATAGATCGCCAACCAAACACTAGATACCATACCACTTCGATTACTCGAGGCAAGTTTTCGAAACCCTATCTCATACTATCCATGCTATATATATACTGTTGTGATATTGATGTCATGATTTACAGTTCAAATATATATGCTTGTCTATGATATCAATGCATACGAATTATGCGATTGTTTACGAAAACAAATTTCGTTTTACACGAGTATGAGAAATTGAAACGTATTTCAAATATAATATAGGATAATGGGAGTCGGAAATATTTTAATAACGATTTAATTCCGGAGAGAGCCGAACGCGAAAGATTTCTATTTTGATAAACAAAGTACGTTCGCGTAATATATATATCAAGCGAACGATTGAGATTTTGACTTAAACTTCGAGAAATATTGGTTTATTCATTTAAGGGACACCCTTACTTGATTGATTATTTTATAAAGCGATACTTAAGGGATTATTAAATATAAAGAAAGTATTTAAAAATATACTGAATAGTTTATAAATCATTTCACGTTATTTAATAAAGATTTAACTATTCAAAGAGCAATTATAGGATACCAAATCCTGTTTTGATTATTTGATTAAGGTATCTCCATTCGTTGGACCTTATTCAGAAATATTTTGTATTTAAGGTTTTTTTATTAATTCATTGAACCTTATACAGATATATTTTATTTATAAGATTTTATCAATTCATTGAATCCCTATTAGATTATTATGAGACTTTAGATATTTAATATCTTTGGACTTCTAAAAACTTATTTAAAAATAGACATAGTTCCCAAGGGTACTTTCTAAATTATTCAAAACTGTTGAAAGAGATTAATCATTTGAAACCTATCAAAACCTTAGGGAACTTAGTCTAGAAGCATAAGAGTTTTGCTTCCTCGTTCAATAAAGAACAAGTGAGTAATATATGTGTCACCCTACTACAGATAGGGATTTGAAAATGATTTTAAATTCAAAATTTCGACAACTCCAAAAGATCAATTCAGTTAAAAGTGATGAATAAAACATCTTATTTACAGGTCAACTTTTAACGACCTATTCCTTTGAAAAAGGATTTTGAGCAAAATATATAATTGTTATGGGACTGGAATGTGGCCTGCCCGGCACGGAGTGGTATCGGGCAGTGACCAGGCGCGGAGTGGCGCATTATGCAAGCGCGGAGTGGCGCATTGTACAGTTATATGGTCTATGTGACCATTGACTTTCGGACTTGCACGGCAATGGGCAACCACCGTGTAGTGTCTTGATGAGCCCAAAGGCGGCTAGGTTTGTATTCCTTCTACTAGTAGAGAAAATTTCGTACTCGGCTGATCACCGGTACGTGGTTTATTCCAGTATAGTCCCTTTCTTCCATTTTGGAAAAACTGTTGTGAAATATACAACAGAGAGCCGATAAGGCTGAGTTTTTAACAAGGATATTGATGAATATATATCAAATCCATTTGAGAAATCTGCCGATAAGGCTGAGTTTAAATAAGGATGTTGATGTTCATATATCAAATCCATTTGTGAAATCTGCCGATAAGGCTGAGTTTTAAATTGGGATGTTGACGAATATATATCACACCCATATTAGAATCTTGGTTCGAGTAACATCTTGAGATTTTGAAATAAAATGAGTACGAGTATAAAATGATTTTGAGAAAGAGATGAATATAAGTATTCATTGGATATACTATTGTAGTTGATTTTGAGAATATTATAAATTTGATAAGCATATAAACTTTTAGAACGCTTTGGAGATACAAAGTATAATTATTGGTTTTATTTATCCTTACATACTTAAATATGGGGATATATACCTTGCTGAGCTTTAATGCTCACCCTTTCTTTTATATATCATATCACAATAGACTACCAGCATGGATCAGACCAGGACTGCTGTCCTTAGGCGGGTAAGGAACGCTCGTGAGTTCCGTAGGCTTTTTGTGCGCCAGCCCCGTCAGGTAGATAAGTGGAAATGATTTATTTGATAATGTTTCCAAGCATATAACCTGTGTGTATGTGAGTTTGAATAAAAGGTCGAGTAATATTGTGAAAAGAGAATTATTTAATTAATAAGTGATCGTAACGACCCGAATTCACGACCTTGGATTTGGGGGTGTTACAGACTTGCACCATCTACCCCATATAGCTTCGGAAGGAGTCCGGACTCGCTTTCGCAGGGATGTGCTCCGGGGTGAAGCTCTCCGGTTAATTTTTGCATTTTGTGAATGTCTGGGTTTCCAGATGACCCGAGACACCTTTATGAATCATAGAACTTTGCATAGGCTGGGCTGTAAGTAGTTTTATTTCTTGTCCGGACCTTTTAAATGTTTCTTATCTGTTCCCATTTGTTGTTGGTTCTTGTTTTTGACTTGTGTTTTTTGTTTGCTTCTTGCAGGTTTACCACATTATAATCCGGACATGTCGTCCTCCGCTTATAGTGATGCTCTGAAAGGTTTGGGCAAGGCTTTCAAGTTGCCAAAAAAGAATGCTGTTGGTGGATCCGGATCGAACGCCTCGGCCGAGGAGGGGTCACAGAGCAATGCCGTCCCCAATCCGGAGCCTGAAGTTCATGTGAACCAATCCACTCCGGAGCATAATGTTGAGTTGGATATGGGTAATGAGTTTGACAATCTTGAGGATCTGGGTCCTATCGGGGAGGTTCCGGGTGCTGATTCTGGGCGGAGGAGGAAGAGGCTCCGGACTGTTGGGTCAAAACCTCCTAGGGCTGAAAATTATGAAGCTGGCTCTGGGTCCGGGGCTGGCAAAGGGAAAGCAGTTGATGTGGATAGTCCGGATAAAGATGGTCCGGCGCTGGAGGAGAAGGTGGCTCGCTTCATGGCTGGGATTCCGAGTCAAGCTCAGTGGAGTAAGATGAATGAGTCCGGATCTGATGCCACTATGAAGGAGTGTTCCCGGCTCTGGGGTCAGGTATTTTCTTTCATTTCTTGCTTCTTGTTTATTGTGTTATTTTGACTTAGAATATTTTTCTAAGTTTATATGTCTTTTGTAGCTTGGTGGATATATGGCCGGATCCGCCTCTCTTACTTACAATGAGATTAAAGGTTTCCGGAGCTCTGTTGCTGATAAGGATGCTGAGATTAGTCGGCTCCGGGACCAAATCATTGAGAAGGATAACTCTTTGTTCGGGTTGAACAAGAATCTGAATGAAGTGACTATCCGGGCTGATAACGCGGAGAGGGAGGTTTCTGGTTTAAAATCCGAATTGGCAGAGCTCCGGAGGCAAATGTCTGTTGTTCGTCCGGAGGCTGAGGTTATCGATGAGTTTAAAAGATCTGAGGAGTACGATAGGGCCCTTGCCAATGCTGGTGCTCCGGAGATAGCTCGCTGCTGGCTGGTTGCTGAGCGACACATCAAGACTAATCCGGAGGCCGATTGGGATAGCTTCGTCTCCGAGTTTATCAAGGCTAAGGAAGACATTGAGCTCGGATTGGGGGAACCGGAGCCATTTGACGGCCCCTGTCCCAGTTTCATTCCTCCCAGTGCTCCGGACGCTTGACTTTCTATTTGTTAAGGACTTTTTGATATGTTCGATCTATGTAATATTCGTACTTTGCTCCGGACTTTGTTGAGTCCGGTGAATCTGTGATGAATGCTTTCCTTGACGCTATTTTACTTTGTTTCTGTAGTTTGTTTGTGCCTTAGAATATTTTTCCAAGTAAGGTTTTATTATTTCTAGAGAACTAACAATGAGATTTACAAAGGGGGGTTGAATGTAAATCTCAAAACTTTTTCAAGTTTTGAGCAGTTTATAAAGACTGTGTGTTCAAGATGAACAAGTGTGTGAATTGCTTTAAGCTGATACAGACAGATATATATTCAAACACAAATGTAAAGAACACAATAAACCTTTAAAAACTTTTCTGGTGGATTTGTTGTTCCACCAGAGATGGTATTTCAGAAATTCTGTGATCTAAGAATTTGATCACAGCTGCATCCTAGTACAAACTAGATAATTTTTCTCTCAAGATTTTTCTAAACAGCTCTGGAAAAATTCTTATCTAATTACTAGCTACTACTTGGTTTATATATTACCAAGTTTACAAGTGAAGACAAAGATATATAAAATAATAAAGTAAGATCTCCACTTGTTTCTTCTCCAGTTCTCTCCAGTACTTTGTTGACTTAATGTCTCTTTATACTAGAGTAGAACGGCTGCTTTTTCTGATGTTCCTGAAATTAGGCTGCCACATTTCAGTTATCTCTGTTCACCCACGTGCCTCTGTTTGTAGGTACAACTACCACTTATCAACGGTTAATCAACAGAACATCCGTTGAAGCTTTCAT